>NC_136737.1:1590000-1645000 GCF_936440315.1 Barbus barbus | reverse complement strand
TTATGTATAAATCTCAGTTTCAACAAAAACGGACCCTTATGACTGGTTTTGTGGTCCAGGGTCGCATATTTATTTTTAATCACTTGTTTATTTTGTTGTCATCCGGTCTGTGCACCGGAAGCTTCTGTCACCAAGACAAATTCCTTGTGTGTGTAAGCACACTTGGCAATAAAGCTCTTTCTGATTCTGAGTAGAAATGAATTGGGTTTTTATGCACTTTTAACGCAACAAGAACATAACAAACCTCCAGGGCCGATGGGGTGCATCAGGCGGTTCATCTGCACGTTCCAGTGTTTGACGCTCGAGCTGGCCTGCCGGAGTTTGCGCTGCGCGGCCTGCAAATGACACACATTCATGAGTGCTGAGGAACACACGAGGAGCGTGACACTAGCGCAGCACTGAGCTCACCGCGATGTCCTGGTCCACTCTGCGTCGGCTGGCCCGCACTTTGTCCAGCTGGTGCTGGGCGTCATCCAGAGCCTGAGACTTCTTCTCCATCTCCTGCAGGAGCTCCTGCTTCTCACGCTGAGTCTGCTGGAGCTGCTCCTCCTGGTCCTCCTGCAGCGCCAGCAGAGACTTCACCTTCTCCTCCTCCTCTGCCAGCAGCCTGCCAACACAGAACCAAACGCTAGCGCTAAACACCACAGAGAAACTCAACACTACACTTAAACATTAGAAACATTAGAAATGCTAATACTAACATAGCTAAACATTAGAAATGGTAATGTTAGCACAGCTAAACACCAGAAATGCTAATGCTAACACAGCCAAACACTAGAAATATCAGTGCTATCATAGTTAAACACTGGAAGTCAAGTCACCTTTATTTATATAGCACTTTTAACAATACAGATTGTGTCAAAGCACTTAACAGTATCAAACTGGAGGATAGAGTGTCAGTAATGTATAATAATAAGATTAAACACTCAATTATCAGTTAAAGGCATTTCATTATTGAATTCAGAGAGGAACAGCAGTGCTAACACAGCTAAACACTAGAATTGGTCATGCTAGCACAGCTAAACACCAGAAATGCTAACACAGCTAAAAACTAGAAACGGTAATGCTAGCACAGTTAAAAACCAGAAACATAGATTTTCACACAACTAAACACCAGAAACATTGATGCTAAGACAGCTAAACACCAGAAACTTTAATGCTAACAGCTAAACACCAGAAACTTTGATGCTAAGACAGCTAAATACAAATTTGATGTTAACAGTTAAACAGCAGAAACTTTGATGCTAACAGTTAAACACCAGAAACTTTCATGCTAACAGTAAAACACCAGAAACATCGATGCTCACACAGCTAACACCAGAAATATTAAAGCTAACACAGCTAAATACCAGAAACTTTGATGCTAACACAGCTAAACACCAGAAACTTCGATGCTAACACAGCTAAACTCCAGAAACTTTGATGCTAACAGCTAAACACCATAAACTTTAATGCTAACAGTTAAACACCAGAAACTTTGATACTCACACAGCTAACACCAGAAATATTAACGCTAACACAGCTAAATACCAGAAACTTTGATGCTAACACAGTTAAACACCAGAAACTTTGATACTCACACAGCTAACACCAGAAATATTAACGCTAACACAGTTAAACACCAGAAACTTTGATGCTGACACAGTTAAACACCAGAAACTTTAATGCTAACAGTTAAACACCAGAAACTTCGATGCTGACACAGCTAAACACCAGAAACTTTGATGCTAACAGTTAAACAACAGAAACTTTGATACTCTCACAGCTAAACACCAGAAATATTAACGCTAACACAGTTAAACACCAGAAACTTTAATGCTAACAGTTAAACACCAGAAACTTTGATGCTAACAGTTAAACACCAGAAACTTTGATGCTCACACAGTTAAACACCAGAAACATCGATGCTCACACAGCTAAACACCAGAAACTTTGATGCTAACAGTTAAACACCAGAAACGTTGATGCTAACAGTTAAACACCAGAAACTTTGATGCTAACAGTTAAACACCTGAAACTTCGATGCTCACACAGCTAAACACCAGAAACTTTGATGCTAACAGTTAAACACCAGAAACTTTGATGCTAACAGTTAAACACCTGAAACTTCGATGCTCACACAGCTAAACACCAGAAACTTTGATGCTCACACGGTTAAACACCTGAAACGTCGATGCTCACACAGTTAAACACCAGAAACTTTGATGCTAACAGTTAAACACCAGAAACTTTGATGCTAACAGTTCAACACCAGAAACTTCGATGCTCACACAGCTAAACACCAGAAACTTTGATGCTAACAGTTAAACACCAGAAACTTTGATGCTAACAGTTAAACACCAGAAACTTTGATGCTCACACAGTTAAACACCAGAAACATCGATGCTCACACAGCTAAACACCAGAAACTTTGATGCTAACAGTTAAACACCAGAAACTTTGATGCTAACAGTTAAACACCAGAAACTTTGATGCTCACACGGTTAAACACCTGAAACGTCGATGCTCACACAGTTAAACACCAGAAACTTTGATGCTAACAGTTAAACACCAGAAACTTTGATGCTCACACAGTTAAACACCAGAAACTTTGATGCTAACAGTTAAACACCAGAAACTTTGATGCTAACAGTTAAACACCAGAAACTTCGATGCTCACACAGCTAAACACCAGAAACTTTGATGCTAACAGTTAAACACCAGAAACTTCGATGCTAACAGTTAAACACCAGAAACTTTGATGCTAACAGTTAAACACCAGAAACTTTGATGCTAACAGTTAAACACCAGAAACTTTGATGCTCATACGGTTAAACACCTGAAACGTCGATGCTCACACAGTTAAACACCAGAAACTTTGATGCTAACAGTTAAACACCAGAAACTTTGATGCTAACAGTTAAACACCAGAAACTTTGATGCTCACACAGCTAAACACCAGAAACTTCGATGCTAACAGTTAAACACCAGAAACTTTGATGCTAACAGTTAAACACCAGAAACTTTGATGCTCACACAGCTAAACACCAGAAACTTCGATGCTAACAGTTAAACACCAGAAACTTCGATGCTCACACAGTTAAACACCTGAAACTTCGATGCTCACACAGCTAAACACCAGAAACTTTGATGCTAACAGTTAAACACCAGAAACTTCGATGCTCACACAGTTAAACACCTGAAACTTCGATGCTCACACAGCTAAACACCAGAAACTTTGATGCTAACAGTTAAACACCTGAAACTTTGATGCTCACACAGTTAAACACCTGAAACATCGATGCTCACACAGTTAAACACCTGAAACTTCGATGCTAACAGTTAAACACCAGAAACTTTGATGCTCACACAGTTAAACACCTGAAACATCGATGCTCACACAGTTAAACACCTGAAACTTCGATGCTCACACAGCTAAACACCTGAAACTTTGATGCTCACACAGTTAAACACCTGAAACATCGATGCTCACACAGCTAAACACCAGAAACTTTGATGCTAACAGTTAAACACCAGAAACATCGATGCTCACACAGCTAAACACCAGAAACTTTGATGCTAACAGTTAAACACCAGAAACTTCGATGCTCACACAGTTAAACACCTGAAACTTCGATGCTCACACAGCTAAACACCAGAAACTTTGATGCTAACAGTTAAACACCAGAAACTTTGATGCTAACAGTTAAACACCAGAAACTTTGATGCTCATACGGTTAAACACCTGAAACGTCGATGCTCACACAGTTAAACACCAGAAACTTTGATGCTAACAGTTAAACACCAGAAACTTTGATGCTCACACAGCTAAACACCAGAAACTTTGATGCTAACAGTTAAACACCAGAAACTTCGATGCTCACACAGTTAAACACCAGAAACATCGATGCTCACACAGCTAAACACCAGAAACTTTGATGCTAACAGTTAAACACCAGAAACGTCGATGCTCACACAGCTAAACACCAGAAACTTTGATGCTAATAGTTAAACACCAGAAACTTCGATGCTCACACAGCTAAACACCAGAAACTTTGATGCTAACAGTTAAACAGCAGAAACTTCGATGCTCACACAGCTAAACACCTGAAACTTCGATGCTCACACAGCTAAACACCAGAAACTTTGATGCTAACAGTTAAACACCTGAAACTTCGATGCTCACACAGCTAAACACCAGAAACTTTGATGCTAACAGTTAAACAGCAGAAACTTCGATGCTCACACAGCTAAACACCTGAAACTTTGATGCTAACAGTTAAACACCTGAAACTTCGATGCTCACACAGTTAAACACCTGAAACTTCGATGCTCACACAGCTAAACACCAGAAACTTTAATGCTAACAGTTAAACAGCAGAAACTTCGATGATCACACAGCTAAACACCAGAAACTTTGATGCTAACAGTTAAACACCTGAAACTTCGATGCTCACACAGTTAAACACCTGAAACTTCGATGCTCACACAGCTAAACACCAGAAACTTTAATGCTAACAGTTAAACACCAGAAACTTTAATGCTAACAGTTAAACACCAGAAACTTCGATGCTAACAGTTAAACACCAGAAACTTTGATGCTAACAGTTAAACACCAGAAACTTCGATGATCACACAGCTAAACACCAGAAACTTTGATGCTAACAGTTAAACACCAGAAACTTTAATGCTAACAGTTAAACACCAGAAACTTTGATGCTAACAGTTAAACACCAGAAACTTCGATGATCACACAGCTAAACACCAGAAACTTTGATGCTAACAGTTAAACACCTGAAACTTCGATGCTCACACAGTTAAACACCTGAAACTTCGATGCTCACACAGCTAAACACCAGAAACTTTAATGCTAACAGTTAAACACCAGAAACTTTGATGCTAACAGTTAAACACCAGAAACGTTTATGCTAACAGTTAAACACCAGAAACTTTAATGCTAACAGTTAAACACCAGATAAAACTCATCTTCAGAGCTAATGAATGTTGTTAAGCTGTATTAAGTTACCCAGGCGCTAGAGGAGCAACTAAACACCAGTGTAGAGCTAAACGCTAGCACTTCTGCTTGAACTGTGTTGGAGGTTTATTAATCGAGTGAAACACACATCACATCAACGTTTGTGCAGCATTTCAACAGGGTCTGGCTGCAGACTAGCACTCTCAGACGCTTCCACAAGTGTCTTCTCTTGCAGTCTTTTTTATATTTTATTTTGTTCTATTTATTGATTATTTTATTACATTTATATTTTATTTACAACAGTAGCCAGGTGGTGAAGACAAGAAAGAAGAAACTAAACTACAATGTCACTTGTAATCGCCGCATGCACTCTCCGCTACAGGCGTCACTTGCATTCGACACGAATCGTGTGTGTTGCCAATGGAGATTTAATCGAATGCTTAAACGATTAAAACTAATTTAGTGCAATAAAGCAGGGTCCTTCAAGTCATCTGAAGGAGAAAAACACAAGACCCGCAAATCCGTGGCTACAGAACAGCAGAATATCAATGCAATGCACAAAGTTTCTAGAAAACCATAAACACTTAATATGGCGATACATTAAGTGCAATTAAACGATGAAATTCGATGTATAGTTATTATTAAATGTACTACAAGGCAAGCAGACGGCCATGAACACAATATACAAACTTTCACTTGTCCTCCCATACAGCAAAACGCTTAATATGTGGCATAATGGACTAAATTTAATAATAATATAATAATAATAAGGGACTTAAGGGTATTCTGTAGTCTTTGACGAAGATGATAAAGACAATTCATCAGCCTATAAGTCTTGTTGACACAAAGATACAGACCAGCAGATATGAACGTGCATTATAAAATGCATTAAGTGACACCACACCACAACACAGACGACAGGAAGTGACACGAGTACGGTGTTTTTCAGAGACACTGTGTGTGTGTGTGTGTGTGTGTGTGTGTGTGTGCGTGCGTGCGTGCGTGTGTGTGTGTGTGTGTGTTTAATAGTTATTAGCTTTATCTGCAGGCAAGAGCTATATATGACAAAACCTCCTTTAGCAACTGGATTAAAGTGAAAATTAAGTAATAAATAAATAATAATCATAATAATCATAATATATACATATATATATATATATATATATATATATATATATAGAGAGAGAGAGAGAGAGAGAGAGAGAGAGGTATAAATCTTTAAAGCTTTTATTAAAATATATGATATATATACTGTATATATATATATATATATATATATATATATATATATATATATATATATATATATATATATATATATATATATATATATAGATATATATATATATATATTTAAATGAAAAACAATAGAGGTATATGCCAATATTAGCTAATTCACACTTAAAAAATATTAATAAATATCTAAATGCATTTAAATAAAAACTATAAAGGTCTATGCCTACATAGGTCTATGTCTCTTTGAGATAAATATTTAAATATCGAAATATGTAATATGAGTGTGTGTTTGATGCGTTTGTTTGTTTAAGTTTCTGGGCAGAGCTTCCTCTGAGAGTTATTGACAACCTTTCTGTCTCTCTCTCTCTCTGTATGTCTCTCTGGCGTGTTTGTGAGTGGGTGTGTGTGTGTGTGTGCGCATGTGTGTGTGTGTACCTGGTCTGTGTGTATCTGTAGGTCTCCTCCTCCTGTCTCGCTCTGATCTGCTGCTCAAGAGCTTCCTGTAGTCTGTGATGAAGATCTTCAAGCTCTCTGATTCTCCGCTGCTGGTGTTCGGCCTCCAGATCCCGAACCGCCACCTCTGCCCGAAGATTCGCCCTCGCCTGACACACACACACACACACACACACACACACAAAATCCTGTTACAATCTGCACTGTCTGTATGAGCTTCCTATTCAAGTCTGTCACTCGTTTTTTACACTTACATTGCTTTTTTTACACTTAAGAGTGTTAGATTTTTTGTTAGATCATTTTTGGGTGAACTATCCCTTTAACTTTTATTTCAGCTTTTTGGACGTCAAGTTGAGATATGTTGAGAAAATTTGAAATGTTGCCTATTTTTGTATCTTTTTATTTTAGCTAACATTTGTTTTCTTTGCCATTTTTTTAATGGCTGTTTAGCAATTATTGAAAGTGTTAAGAAGTGCACACTCTCTGATTAGCTCTGAAGGGTTATTTGACGCTCTTCTGGTGTGTTCACCTCCTGCGCCTCCTGTAGCTGTCTCTGCAGGGTCTTCTGCAGCTCCTCGTGCTGGCTGCGCCTCCTCTGCTCCTCCTGCTGCAGGGAGGCCTGAGCCTGTTTCTGTGCCTCCTTCAGGAGCTCCAGCTCGGCCAGCTGCTCCTGACGCTCCCCCTGCAGCTCCCTCAGCCTCCGCGTCTCCTCCGCCCGCAGCGCGCGCCTCCTCTCCCGCTCCTCGCGCAGCTCCCTCCGCCGCACCTTCATCTCCTCGTGCAGCGAGACCCGGCCGTCCGCCGACAGACGCAGAGCCGTCTGGATCGCTGAGAGACTTACCATTACTCTAATGCATTTAGCCAGTTCAATATAACAACATTCTGTGAGGCTTGTGCTTACAATTACTACAAAAATGGCTCTCAAATGGATTACATATATATATATATATATATATACACAGTTGTGCTCATAAGTTTACATACCCCTTGTAGAATGTGCAAAATGTTAATAACTGAAACAAAATAAGAGGTATCATGAAAATTGCATATTATTATTTTTTTATTTAGCACTGTCCTGAATAAGCTATTTCACATAACATATGTCTACATATACTCCACAAAACAAAACAAACAATTATGAATTAATGAAAATTCAAAACTTTACATACCCTTGAATCTTAATACTATGTGTGTCATTTCCTGGATGATCAAGTTTCCTGGTTTTTTGTTTAGTGATAGTTGTTCATGAGTCCCTTCAGAAAAATCCCCAGCTCCTGCACATTCTTTGGTTTTCCAGCATCTTCTGCATATTTGAACCCTTTCCAAAAGTGACTATGATTTTGAGATCCATCTTTTCACACTGAGGGCAATTGGGGGACTCAACTATTATATAAGGTGAAAACATGTACTGATGCTCAAGAAGGATCCAATTTAAAAAGTTTTCACCCCCGTCTCTTAATGCATTGTGTTGTTCTTGAACATCAGTGAGTGTTTGAACCTACTGTAATAGTTGAGTATGAGTCCCTCAGTTGCCCTCAGTGGGAAAGATGGATCTCAAAATCATAGTCACTTTTGGAAAGGGTTCAAATATGCAGAAGATGCTGGAAAACCAAAGAATGTGCAGGAGCTGGGGATTTTTCTGAAGAACAGCAGGCAGTTTAACTGCTTAGGACCAACAAGGGACTCATGAACAACTATCAGAAAACATAAAAACAGTCGTGGATCATCCAGGAAACGACACACAGTATTAAGATTCAAGGGTATTTGATTACTTTAGAATGGGGTCGTTTTTATAAACTCAGTTATTATTTTGTCTTGTGGAGTATATGTAAACATCTGTTATGTGAAATAGCTTATTCAATAACATGCAGTTTTCATGATCCCTCTTATTTTGTTAACATTTTAACGTTCTGCAAGGGATATGTAAACTTATATAGGAATGTTATGGTTTTTAATAAATATACATTTTATAATAAAAAATATTACAAAATTAGGTCGTATCTGATGCAATCTTGTAAATGTATCTTGTTTTAAGAATATTTACACATTTTTACTGGAAAACAAAAATTGATTTTTACCATTTTTTCTAGTTTTAATAATAAACAAGTAAATTATTTTAATTATTGTAATAGATTGAAACTAATTTTAAAGAATTCAAATAAAAAAAATCTGAAAATACTTCAAAAATGCTTACATAGAAAAATGTTTGGAATTTTGTCTAGCTTTCTAGTCAATTACTTAAGTAATTCTCTCATTTATAATTATTCTAATATTTTTACTCAATTAAATCTAACTAAATTCTGTGAATTTTATGCATAAAATAAAGTTCAAAAATCTATAAATGCACATTTCAGACATTTTATAATGTAACATTTTTAAAGTAATGATATTAAAATATTTCAAATTATAAATTGTATAAATATTATATAAAAATACAACACAAAGATAATAAAAAAAATACAATAAAGCTATTGAAACATCCTTAATAACTTGTTTCCAGTCAATTACGTATAAAGTAATTTTATAATTTATAAATAATTCTAATAAATTTACCTAATAAAATTAACAAAATTCTGTGACATTCTTAAAAAAAATCTAATTTTAATAAATAATTAATAAGAATTAATAAATATATATATATATAAATAATTAGTAAATTTTATAATTTTGTGAAATCACGAGGATTTAATTTAATATTTTAATTTCACGATATTTTATATTTATACAATGTATTAATATTATATAAAAATATCTGAGCATGCTTAAAATAACATGCTATCAGATGCACTTTGAGCAGGTTTCTGTGTGGTTTCTCAGAGACACACACCTGTGATCCACTCCTGTCTCTGTCTGGAGTCGGGCGAGCTGATCTCGAAGGTTTTGTTGAGCGTCTTGACGCAGAACATGCATCTCTTCCCGTCTCGGTCCGACAGCACCTGTGGGTCACAGCCAGACACGGCGTCACACATAGAAACGCTCCGGACGTAAACGCAGCAGCGAGCGCCGTACCTCCACGCAGCAGTTCTGGTCCATCTCGATGACGCCCTTACAGTCCCTGCAGTCCTCGCCCACGAAATACGAGAGCGAGCCGGGCTTCAGACAGAACCAGCGCTCCGTCCAGTTCCTGCGCAGGTGACCCTTCTTCCACAGATAGCCCTGAGACCCAACGAGAAGAAATACACTTCATCTCCAGCCATTCATTTATTTAGTTTTTATTTACATAATATATGTGTGTGTACTGTCAATTTGTATTGAATAATAAAACAGAGAACCCAGAAAAAATAAGACAGAAAACAGAATTTAGGGAAAAATAAAACCATCTACTCTGTGAAGTTTAATTGTGAACAAACAAGTTGTTTGCATTCATTCTCCAGGAAAGCGTTTCCTTCCACATTTATGCTAAATAATTGACCCTCATGACTGGTTTTGTGGTCCAGGGTCATATAATCCTGATATGATATGGAAATGATCGCACCTCCTTCAGCACGTTCCCCACCATCTCCCTGTAGACCTTCTCCACAGCCACGCCGATGCTCTCTCGGTCCAATCCTCGACTCACGGCGGCCGCGTTCACCACGTCCAGGAAGCTCCAGACGCTCAGACCGTCCTTCTGGACAGCGTCCTGCGACAGAAACTCCTCCAGCTCCACGCAGGTCAGCTCCACCGGCATCACGCTGCTGACCTTCCTCAGCAGATACTCCGCCTGGACACAACACCGATCACAGCCATGAAAAAAAACACATTGATTGCTTACTTATCATATCTAACATGTGAGAGCAGCGGCATCAGCAGATTTGGTAGCGCTAAGGGTGAGGGGAAAATGAATATAGACTGCTCTACTATAGTATTCTATGTAACTGGGCGACAACATCGGTGATTATAAAAGGACATTATGTGTGATTCAGTCACAAATTGAAGAAAAGTTTGTTTTTCAAGGCACTTTGTGACCTTGACAGACAAAAAAAGTGCAAAACTTGGACAAAAATTGAATTCTTGATGATTTGATGTTTTATAATAGTGATTTTATAATTTCTAAATATAAAGCAAAAAGTAAAAACGAATGACTAATAAGAGAATAAGTGCTCCTCTGCTGCCATCTACTGGTTATAGTGGGTTTTTGTTTTTTTACACAAGTGTTTGTTTACCATCATGTATATTTTGGTCATCCCATTAAAAATATTATTTAAATTTGATCATTTTTAGAGATTTAAAGTGCGGTAAATAGTTGCGTGAAAGCTTGTAAAATACTTGAATTTCTCTCTCAAAAGATTGTAAAAACCCTGAAATGAAGTAAATGCTGGTCTGTAATAGCTTTTGTCCTAAATGTGGACCTGACTGAAATTACCATGGTTACCAAACCGATAAGATGACCAGACGTGTGTGTGCTCACCTCCTCCGGCACGAGTGTGAGAGGATATCTGTCGTCCGCTAGGAAGTTGAAGAGACACCAGAGCCGCATGGAGTCCTGATTGGACAAAACCCGCTGCGCATCGGGACGGTAATTCTTCTTGGAAGAGAGAGTCCAGCACAGCTCGTCAACTTCCTCTTTAACGAACGTCCCCTCCGTCACCTGATCACACAACAAACATGATCTCGATTTCTCCAAGAGATTCAACGGAGACTTTGGTTTCTTCCCCAGTAATTTCCCGTTTCAGATCAGATCTCAACCACTTCTCAAACTCTGCTCAGATTTGACTCATGCATCTGAGAAATTCTTTCAATTTTCCCAAATAAAATATGTTTTATGTTCTACTCTTATCTCTCCAAGCTAGCACTGTTATTAAAGTCAGAGATCTCCTTATGAACGTAAACATTTCTCACCAAATGATCTGATCTGCTCTCCACATTCTTCTGTATTTTACTTTTTTAATTTTAAGAGAAATATCTGAGACCAAACAGATCATCAATGAAAGACTCAATGAAGTCTACGAGCTATGAAAGAGATAATAGTTGTATCTCAGTCAAATATAGTGCTATCCTAACAAACCATGCATCAATGGAAAGATTATTTATTCATGATGTATAAATCTAAATTTAGAAAAATTGACCCTTATGACTGGTTTTGTGCTCCTGAGTCACAAATATTTAATGATCTGAACTACTCCCCACATTCGTTTTATAGCTCTAAACTCTTACTGGATTTGGGGTTATTTTCATCTAATTTCAGGAGAAACATCTGAGATAAAGTTAATACTTCAAAGAAGCATAACTGAGAGTCTCATGAGCATTGAAAGAGCATGCTTGTGTTGCAGTACCTTGTCCAGTATGAACTGATTCAGGTAGGGCATGTACCCCTGACTGGATACGGGACCGTCGTCATCATCGCTGAAGTGTCTCTCGAGGGCCACAGGGTCGTGAGGAATCCGCAAAACACTGTGAAGGTTATGGGACAAAACCTGCACACACACACACACACACACACGGTCTGACTGCAGCTTTTGTTTGATGCAGATCCGTCTAAAGCCACAGAGTGTGATTCAGATTAACTAGAACAGCAGTTTCACAAACTCAGATATCTACATGGAGACATACTGTACACTCCTGCTGCGTTATATAAAGACATTTATGATGGGTGCAGACGAACATAAACCTCCTTCAAACCAGACCACTTTACAGTCAAATACAGTACATTGATGTAATGATGGGTGAAAACATTGAGTGTGTGCTTAAAAACACTTCAACTTAACACATAATGTACAAAATACACTATTTACACATAATACACATAAGATGTTATTATAATTAAGGTATAAATTAAGGTAAAGTAAAAAATAATTAACTTTATCAATCACTTTCAACTTTGTGAACGTTCCTAAAGTGAGTTTTTGAGACTTACACACATATCTAACTAATATGTCTCACCTTGAGCTGTGATTTGGACACTTTGCCGCTGTCTTCGGTGTCCAGGGACGTGAAGGCGTACCAGATACTCTTCAGCAGAGCGGCTCTCAGCGCCATGTCTCACACCTGATGATCTGAGTCTTATTTCTGCTCTCCTTCATTCTCTCTGTGAGTCTGGCCACATCCTGCAGGTGTTTGCTGATCTCTGGCACCTCCTGTCTGCAGCAGTACACAATAACACATCACCATAAGAGTACTGTTTCTGCTGCATATAGTATGTGTACTATAATCATTACTTTGATCAGAATTATTTCATAAAATTATTCATTGACTTTGAAAACATCATTACCTTTTGTGGATTTCCTTAAACTGTAAATATAATTACAGTTTTTCTCAGTGGCTTTGGTGCATTTCTCAGAACAGAAATGAAATTTTCAAAACTACTTGTTTAACCTCCACATCTGGTCATTAGTTCATCGTATAAGTCATTAAATGCAAAATGGTTGATCTATCATATTCACATCTATATTTCCATTAGACTTTTTGTAAATTTGCCATGAACTGATCAAGTGAATCTTGACTCTCACTAATGAAGAGAATATAGATCAACCAATTATAAAGCAATAGCTCAAAGGTGCATCTCATGACCCTTCAGTTGGAAAGCATATATAGACAGAGGACAACACAAAAGATACAAACTGTGACGATGGACGAACATCCAGAAAACAATGAGGGTCAACAGCCGAGAGGAAGAAGAGGAGTAAGGATGCATGGAAGTGTACAGATGCCAAACAGAGGAAGAGGAAGAAGAGGCCAAAGATAGGTGCATATCAGATGAAATAAGGGCCACAATCATGGACCGTGTTATCAATCAAGGCCTTACAACGGCTGAAGGGTGCAGCTAAATATTGGGAGATCGACCATATCCTCAATAATTCAAACATTTTGAAACAGTCTCTTTCAATCGATATCCCTCATACAGTAATGTGTAAATGTGTACTTTTGAAAGGATATATGGCGTACATAAGTGCAGTCTTCTGCATTTCAGTACAGTAACTGTCATCCAAACTGTTGCCATAGTTTACATCAGGTAATACTACTGTAACAGAGTGCACTGTTATATTGACAATATAACTAAGCATTTTGACTATCTTGTATGTGAACAATGACACAAGGACTTTTCATTCTGATGGCACTGATATGTTCATTGACATAAATACTTTTGAGAGATGAACTAAAGATTTTGAATAAGGCTTTTGCAGGTAATCTACTGTGTGGTGTTGTTTGCACAAATTGTTTTTAGAAATGCACATACTTTGCAAATATTAAGGATGATTCGAGAAATGCACCAAAGCAACTGAGAAAAACTGTAGGACTGTTTCGAAAAATGTGACAAAGCAATTGAGAAAAACTGTAAGGCATGATGTTATGATGTAAACATAATGAAGACAGACAGATAGATAGTGTAAGAATGGTTTTAGTGGTGAATGTGGTTCCCCATAAGGCAATGCATCCAACACGACCTTCCACTTTCAACGTGATGAATGGAACTCTTTACTTAGCCAGTATTTGATTACACAATCACATTTTTACACAACATAGGATTAAAAGTGCAAATGAAATGATAATTAATTCTGAATTACATATGCAAGATGAGATCACATGACAAGCATACCACAGCACACACTGCACACTCTGCAGGACGCTAGTATTCCACACATAGCCGTAGCATACAGTAAACACTTGAGAGCGCTGACAGAGGCACACAGTCATCAGGTCTTCCTGAGCGCACACCTGGATCCACTCACACCTGTAGAAATGAGGTGTTGTTATGATACGATCATGTCAGCTGATTTCTGACAGACACAGAAGAGCGCCAGTGTGAGAGACGTGTTAATTGTTGCGGAGTGTTTAGCGCTCAGGGCTGTGTGTGTGCTCATATCCTCTGCTGCTGAGAGACTTTTAAACGCGATCCTCCTTCAAAGATTCACAAACGCAGTGTGTGTGTGTGTAGCTGTGCTTTATTAAACAATCAGGCCGTGTTAGTGGATATGATTTGTTTCCCGTCACACAGGCGTGTTGTGGGAGTGCGATCGGGAATGGGACGTCCAGACGTTGATGACAGCGGTTTGGATGCAGGTCTCTTACTTCAGTGATGTCAAACGAATGAAGAGCTTCACATCCCACCGCTGACGTCAACATGATGAACGAGTCCTGAGTGTGTTTGTCTCTTATTGTCCAGACAGATGGACAGATAGACAGGGACAGACAGACAGATATAGTCAGACAAACAGAACAATGGAACAGACAGATAGACGGATTGATAGACAGATATAGATAGACAGACAAACAAACAGACAGACAGACAGACAGAGAGACAGACAGACAGACAGACAGACAGAGAGACAGACAGACAGACAGACAGACAGATAGACAGATAGATAGATGGACGGACGGACTGACGGACGGATTGATATACAAATGAATGGATACACACAGACGGATACATAGACAGACAGACAAACAGATAGACAGACAGACGGATTGATAGACAGATATATAGATAGACAGACAAACAAACAGACAGACAAACAGATAGATAGATAGACAGACAGACAGACAGACAGACAGACAGACAGACAGACAGACAGATAGACAGATAGATAGATAGATAGATAGATAGATAGATAGATAGATAGATAGATAGATAGATAGACAGACAGACAGACAGACAGATAGATGATAGACAGACAGACAGACAGACAGATGATAGATAGACAGACAAACAGACAGATAGATGATAGATAGATAGATAGATAGACAGACAGACAGACAGACAGACAGACAGACAGACAGATAGATGATAGACAGACAGACAGACAGACAGATAGATGATAGATAGACAGACAGACAGATAGATGATAGATAGATAGACAGACAGACAGATAGATGATAGACAGACAGACAGACAGACGGATGATAGATAGACAGACAGACAGATGATAGATAGATAGACAGACAGACAGACAGATGATAGATAGATAGACAGACAGACAGATGGATGATAGACAGACAGACAGACAGACAGACGGATGATAGATAGACAGACAGACAGACAGATGATAGACAGACAGACAGACAGATAGATGATAGATAGACAGACAGACAGACAGACAGATAAATAGACAGATGATAGATAGATAGACAGACAGACAGATAGATGATAGACAGACAGACAGACAGACAGATAGACAGATGATAGACAGACAGACAGACAGACAGACAGACAGACAGACAGACAGACAGACAGACAGATAGATAGATAGATAGATAGATAGATAGATAGATAGATAGATAGATAGATAGATAGATAGATAGATAGATAGATAGATAGACAGACAGACAGACAGACAGACAGACAGACAGACAGACAGACAGACAGACAGACAGACAGATAGATGATAGACAGATATATAGATAGACAGACAAACAAACAGATAGACAGACAGACGGATTGATAGACAGATATATAGATAGACAGACAAACAAACAGATAGACAGACAGATGGATAGATAGACAGATAGATGATAGATAGACAGACAGACAGATAGATGATAGATAGATAGACAGACAGACAGATAGATGATAGACAGACAGACAGACAGACGGATGATAGATAGACAGACAGACAGACAGACAGACAGATGATAGATAGATAGACAGACAGACAGACAGATGATAGATAGATAGACAGACAAACAGATAGATGATAGACAGACAGACAGACAGACAGACAGACGGATGATAGATAGACAGACAGACAGACAGACAGATAGATGATAGATAGATAGATAGATAGATAGATAGATAGATAGATAGATAGATAGATAGATAGATAGATAGATAGATAGATAGATAGACAGATGATAGATAGATAGACAGACAGACAGATAGATGATAGACAGACAGACAGACAGACAGACAGATAGACAGATGATAGATAGACAGACAGACAGACAGACAGACAGACAGACAGATAGATGATAGACAGATATATAGATAGACAGACAAACAAACAGATAGACAGACAGACGGATTGATAGACAGATATATAGATAGACAGACAAACAAACAGATAGACAGACAGATGGATAGACAGACAGACAGACAGACAGACAGACAGACAGACAGACAGACAGACAGACAGACAGACAGACAGACAGATAGATAGATAGATAGATAGATAGATAGATAGATAGATAGATAGATAGATAGACAGACAGACAAACAGATAGACAGACAGACGGATTGATAGACAGATATATAGATAGACAGACAAACAGACAGACAGACAGACAGACAGACAGCCAGACAGCCAGACAGCCAGACAGACAGACAGATAGACAGATAGATAGATAGATAGATAGATAGATAGATAGATAGATAGATAGATAGATAGATAGATAGATAGATAGACAGACAGACAAACAGATAGACAGACAGACGGATTGATAGACAGATATATAGATAGACAGACAAAAACTATCATATGTCTATGGTTCGTTCTGATATCAGACGGTAATAAAAGCATGTGATTAAACTGTGTTATTATGTCAAATGAATGTTTTGTGCGGCTGCTAGTCAGGCTTTATATCTTCAGAACCCAGAGGAAGAGGATGCAGAGCGATCACACTCATCATACAGCGCTTCACCCCTAAAGACACAGAGGATATGAAACCTTCATCATCATCATCATTATCTGTGAATCTGAACATCACAGTGAAGCGAAGCTCCAGTCATTATCCAGGACGAACATGCGTGTGTTTTAGCATCTGGATGACAGATCTGAGATCAGTAAACAGCCGTCTGCAGCTTTCTGCACCCCGCCGTAATTTCAGACTCCAGCACAAAACAAAAACCCATCTCTGCCGACTTCCTGAAGCTCATCCTGCCTTTGAAATGCTCATGTTAGAGTGTAAACAGACACACACACACACAGAGGGGCGGGACGTGGACCGGCGGCAGGTAAAGCGCTGAGAGCTCACCTGTAACATCACTCAGGTGTGTGTGGAGATCCACAGACCGGAGAACCGGCTCCTCTTCCTCTCAGGTAAGACATGTCCAGTCTCCTCAACACCAGCTGCTGTTGTCTCATTATGCCTGTAATATTACGGTAAACATTCAATTAAAACTAAACAGTGACAGATCAGTTCAGCTGCGTTTTAAGAATAAATCTGTATGAAACATTTTACAGATGTTGGTGCAAAACAAGATGCTTTACTTCTGTATCTAAATATCTAAACAACTTTAATAATGCATTCAATCTTGATTTAATGATCAGTATGTAATATAAAATATATATAATAACAGTATTTATATTATATATATATATATATATTATTTATGTATTTTATAGCATATATATTGTAAAATGTAGGCATTTCTGCTTTTGTGCTTATTGAAATGTATTTATTTCATATTGTTTTCTTCAGTTGTTTTCTAAATCTTTGCAATTGTACATAGTTTGTTTGTACAATAGTTTGTACATAGGTTTTTGTATTATATACATAAATGTGTTATGCTCCTTTGCATATAACAAAAAGGATGTGTACATTAAAAAAAATAATATATAGATAGATTTCCCCTTTAAACAGTTATATCTGCATTATTGAATAAAGAACAGTATGCTGTAACTGGTGCTGCATGTTATTTATTATTCAATATGTTTTAATGTGGTCTGCAAAAGCTGCATCAGCTAACTTGACAATAAAATGACCCACAATGCATTGACACAAGACGAGCAGCAGGACTGTTTTTCTTTGTAGCCACATGAAAAGTCTCTGACGTGTTTCAATTCATAATTTCTCCACTGCTTCAATCTTTTCTCCTTTATACGTCCAATCTGATACCACTTCACAGCTGAGGGGATTTCCACTGAAAGACAGATTAGACGTCATTTAATGTTTCGCCTCAAGCTCCAAATACACACAAGACAAGCGCAGATATGTCTATAAATTGTAAACACAATGAGGGATTAGATCAGTCGTTTATTTTTCTTTCAGAGACCTTATTATTCCTCGAGCACATTCTGCTTACCTCCTATAACTCTTGTGTAGTACACAATGTCGTGAATTAGAGACGGATTACTGACACACTGCTGCACACTTTTATCTAACATGCAAATACAAGCATGCAATCGTAGTACATACTTCACCTGTGCCCATATCAAGCCTTATTTAACTTCAGATTTCTGCCAATAAATCATATGCATTATTATTTGGATAGCACGTATAGTGGAAGCACAGATAGTGATTTTAACAGGCGTTTGCGCTCACAGACTGTTTTGGGTCTTATCGACTGTATTTCATGTTAAATCCGTGTTAATTGCAAGGACCGTCCGCGGGTTTATCCCGTGCATTTGAACCTCAGCCTAAACAGTTATTATGTTAATCTGAAGTGTGTTTGAAGTCCTCTGGTCTAAACTCTCGTCTGTCTCTCCCGAAATCCTTCACAGGGCTTTCAAAGAGCAGCAGAAGCCGTTTTCCGAGCGTCTGGGATTTAAACGAGGAAGAAGACGATGCTTCCTCACCTCAGGAAACGCAAGTTAATCCGTCAGTTTTAGAGACACTTCCTTGGGCGTGACTTTCGTTTACGAACAAACGAACAGAACCAACTCTGATTAGCGTGCCTCATCTCAACATGGATGCATCCCTCCAGGACTCTCATTGCCATTTGGCCAGGAGCAGCAGGTATTGTGCGCCCCCTGGTGGTTACAGAGGGAACGACGTTCACGCCGATCGCGCATTGCCGCTGTTTTTATACCCTACCCACATTGATCAGCGAGTCTACGATAGATCCTACTGCGGCGGCGCTGCGCTGCTCTCGTATCTGCCGCCGTTCCATGGTAATTTCGGCGTTTACGAATGTCCCTTCGAGCCCGCCTTCATCCAGAAACGCAACGAGCGTGAACGCCAGCGCGTGAAGTGCGTAAATCAGGGATACGCCAAACTACGAGACCACCTGCCCAACGGGACCACGGAAAAACGTCTGAGCAAAGTGGAGACGCTGCGCGCAGCAATACGCTACATCAAGTACCTGCAGGATTTGGTGGAGAATGCGGGCAGGGTGGAGCAGAACGGAGGAGCGTCGCCGCTTTCCGTTTCCGAATCATCTTCTGAGGAGTCTGTCGGGAGTTAATGACTTACAGAAAACATCGTTCATGCAACTTTTATCCTGCGCCACCAAAACGTTGCTGATTATCAGATATTAGCATGTGTTTCAATGATGCAAAAGCACAATTTGTAATTCAAAAAGAGCATCTATCCAGGAAATGTTCAAATAATTACTGAAGCTTATTGAAAGGGGTCATGTGAGGCGATTTTCAAGTCCCCCTGTAGTGAAAATCAAGTTTTTTATATTGTTTATTTGTCTATGTGGTGTTTTTAATATGCTTTTAGACAAACCATCTGCCAATACATTAATCAACACCATTGCTGAGTATTTTCTCTTTAAAACTGTAGTTTCCCAACTAAGGTTTGAAACAGCCCTCGGTTTGCTACGTCACAAAATTCAACAACCAATCAGGTCAAGGGATAGATTCCTATCATTATCATGCAAAATATACCAAAAATAAATTAGAGCAAAAAGCCCATGAAGCCATGGTTTAATGTGAATTTAGAACTGCTATCTTGCATTATAACCCGCAGCAATAGTGTAAAAGTAGCCCGGAGTCAGACCCAGCTCTCCCGCATCGGCGTCTGCACTTCACATATGCATGTTCGCGTGCACGAATCAAAAATCACAAACAGCTGCATTAAGTCTTAACGGCATTTTAGGACACAACATCGTCAAGTAAGTAACTGTAACGAGTGTTACAGTATTCACTGTAGTTGTCCGCTAGTAAAAACATAGTTTTATCAGTCATTATCCGTGTATGCCATTGAAGAGCTATTCTTTATAAAAGTTAAGACTCGTCCACGCCTTCCTAAAACACGCCCCCACATGTCTACGTCACTGTGCTGGAAGATTTGCATAACACCGGCCAAATTTTTACGCAAAGAAAGAAGGCGTAACTTTTATTCTCGCTGTAGTATTGCTGTCATGGAGACGCTGTGTGTTTCCAAATATGGTAAGGGGTGTAACATTTCCATCACATGCTTGAGGTATTCGGCCAATCACAATGCACCGCATAGCTGGCCAATCAGAGCACACTGCGCTTTTCAGAACGTTTTGTAAAAATCGATGCGTTTCATAAAAGCGGGGCAGAGAGGAGCAACAATAATGTACAATATGTGGAAAGTAATGTGTTTTTTAACCTTAAAGGGGTCCTATTATGCTCTTTTACAAAGTCTTGATTTTGTTTTGGGGGTGTACTAGAACATGCTCTCATGATTGGTGGTTCGAAAATCATTATTTTTCACCTAATTTACATTATTACAATAACTCTCTCCCCAGCCTGACACAAATGACTCGATTAGTTCCGGGTTTGATGAAGGCCGAAAAAATGAAATATCTCCCTTTGGAGTGGACTTTGAGATTTGTAACTTTGTAGATTGTTTTATGCCCAAACATACACACTACACACTGACTAAGATTCAAAAAGTGAAAAAGCAAAATAGGACCCATTTAAACCGCATAAACACATTGAATTACACCAGATACACAAAATAAAGTTATTTTTAGCATCGTCATATGACCCCTTTAAGTTTGGTTTTCAATAAAGTAATGAAATCTTCTGACCCGAGTTGAATATGGCACAAGAGTGACATTTTTTTGATGTAGTGTGTCTTCAGACTGGGACATGAGGGCACAGGGGTCATGACGCCCAAAAAAGCCTTGAGATCAACACGACACCCGGTTTCTGCTCTTGCATTCTCATGTGATCATGTGAACTGTGATTTTTTTAAAAATTTTATTCAAATAAATCTTAAATTATACTTGGAATGGGGCTGTTTTTTTACTTAGAGATACATTGATTGTAGTCTTGTTTCTGTTTTTTGCTGCATTCAACATGTTCATAAACACAGTTGCTGCCTTTCATTTTTAAGTTTAATCAAATTGGCTGTATAAATCATTTCAATTATTTCTATTTGAGTCCCATACAACTTTAAAACATTTTTGCAACTGGTACATTTTGATGAGTTTCAGCACTGAATAAAGATATTTTACCCTGATTTATTGATCATTTTTACAGCGCAAATAAACATAAATTAAATTTATGACCCAAAAATGTTCCTGACAGGTTAAGACATTTGTATAGTTGTAAAGAGACTCAAGAATGATTGGGACAATCGGAAAAAGCTCATAAATCATGTGCAACCACAGAGATGACAGTGACTCATCTGTGAGCTGATTGGTTTGGCAACTCAGTGATGTCACAAAGCCCAAACAGAACAAGTCAATGAGAACATTCCAAAGTTATGACTGCGTGAAAGTCCTGCCTTTTTATCTATGTCTCTGTGACCATGACTCTGTCATGCTCTGTTATCCCCGAACACACATGCTTAAACTGAGTGACACGCATTGTCTATATTTATTTTTTAAGTCAGACAGCTGCAGTACTAACCAAGCAAGAGCAGAGAGAGACAGCGAGAGAAACAGATTGAGGGACAGACAGACAGAGAGACAGATGGAAGAGCGGATGGTGGGGACACGTTCATTTTACAGCCACAGAAAGATCCTGAACTACTGAGCCAAGTACCCGATCTCCAGGATTCCTGCACCTCTTGCTCTGGTTCTGATCGAATCATGGAGGGCGGTGGTGAAGCACCCATGAGCACCTTCATCATGGATGAGGAGACGCTCAAGAGGAAGCAGAGAGAGAAACTCAAGAAGCTCCAGGCCACAGGTGGAAACCCGCGGCCGGCGCGATCCCTCCTCTTCCTCACGCTGAAGAACCCCTTCCGCAAGGCCTGCATAAACATTGTAGAGTGGAAGTATCCTTTAATGAAACAGAAAATGTTTTTAATTACAATAATGTTTTTATTTGGCGTTTTCTGCATTAAAATAATCACTAAACCGTTCAGCCAATCAGGTGGAATTTAATGCACATTATTAAAATATGTAAAAGTCATAATGAAATATTATTGTACATTAGAAATATTATTATTAATATGTATTATTAATATTATTAATATATATGTGTGTGTGTGTGTATATAATATATATTACACACACACACACACATATATATATATAAAAACACATTATAAATGTCTCTACTGTCACTTTTGATCAATTGAATGTGTCCTTCATGAATAAAAGTATTCATTTAAAATCATACCCAAACTTTTGAAAGGTAGTGCATCATGGTTTTGATAAGAATATTAAACAGCTGTACAAAACTGTATAAAAATAAATGAAAAATAAAATATATTCTAATATAAAATAAATTAAAAGCTAATTTTAGAAATGGCAAAAACGAAAATAAAATTCTTAGAAAATTCTAATTCATCTCAGGTGAATCTCCAAAAAAATAAAAAAAAAACATCTTAATTTACCATTTAAAATAAGTTTACCATTTAAAGTCATTCATTATAAGAGGTGCCAAATATGCAATTATCAAAGTGTTTGAAAAAAGCAACTATGAGATGATAGCTAGTTAATGAGCTCATTCACTCTCGAGCATGTGTGTAGAGGTGTGTAAATGTCAGTGTTTCAGCACGGCGCTCTGATATTCTGAGAGAACAGCTGCTCTGTCCTCCAGCTCACTAAATACAGACATGCTAAGCTCAGAGAATGCTAGCGCACACACAACAGTACACTGAGACTGCGGTCATCAGCACACACACATATTGTTCAATATTGCAGTATTATCTCTATGATTTTAACATTCAGAAACAAGCAATAATTTGATGTTGTTGGATGTTTTTATTTTCCTGAACATTTCTCTCAGACCTTTTGAAATCATCATCCTTCTCACCATCTTTGCAAACTGTGTAGCTCTGGCCGTTTTCATGCCCATGCCTGAGGAAGATACGAATAACACCAACAGCAACTTAGTGAGTCTCTCTCACACACAAATACAATAGACTACACCTTATGACACACACCCAACCTATAGACCACACCCTTATACACTCGCTCAACACATAAATCCTTCTCCAATACCTCTAGACTCCTCCTAAAGACACACCCCCAACCTATAGACCACACCCTTATGCACTCCCTCAACACATAAACCCTTCTCCAATTCCTCTAGACTCCTCCTAAAGACACACCCCCAACCTATAGACCACACCCTTATGCCCTCCCTCAACACATAAACCCTTCTCCAATTCCTCTAGACTCCTCCTAAAGACACACCCCCAACCTATAGACCACACCCTTATGCCCTCCCTCAACACATAAACCCTTCTCCAATTCCTCTAGACTCCTCCTAAAGACACACCCCCAACCTATAGACCACACCCTTATACACTCCCTCAACATATAAACCCTTCTCCAATACCTCTAGACTCCTCCTAAAGACACAACCCCAACCTACAGACCACACCTCATACACTCCCTCAACACATAAACCCTTCTCCAATTCCTCTAGACTCCTCCTAAAGATACACCCCCAACCTATAGACCACACCCTTATGCCCTCCCTCAACACATAAACCCTTCTCCAATTCCTCTAGACTCCTCCTAAAGACACACCCCCAACCTATAGACCACACCCTTATACACTCCCTCAACATATAAACCCTTCTCCAATACCTCTAGACTCCTCCTAAAGACACAACCCCAACCTACAGACCACACCTCATACACTCCCTCAACATATAAACCCTTCTCCAATACCTCTAGACTCCTCCTAAAGACACACCCCCAACCTACAGACCACACCCTTATACACTCCCTCAACACATAAACCCTTCTCCAATACCTCTAGACTCCTCCTAAAGATACACCCCCAACCTACAGACCACACCCTTATACACTCCCTCAACATATAAACCCTTCTCCAATACCTCTAGACTCCTCCTAAAGATACACCCCCAACCTATAGACCACACCCTTATACACTTGCTCAACATATAAACCCTTCTCCAATACCTCTAGACTCCTCCTAAAGACACACCCCCAACCTATAGACCACACCCTTATACACTCCCTCAACATATAAACCCTTCTCCAATACCTCTAGACTCCTCCTAAAGACACACCCCCAACCTATAGACCACACCCTTATACACTCGCTCAACATATAAACCCTTCTCCAATACCTCTAGACTCCTCCTAAAGATACACCCCCAACCTATAGACCACACCCATATACACTCCCTAAACATATAAACCCTTCTCCAATACCTCTAGACTCCTCCTAAAGATACACCCCCAACCTATAGACCACACCCTTATACACTCCCTAAACACATAAACCCTTCTCCAATACCTCTAGACTCCTCCTAAAGATACACCCCCAACCTATAGACCACACCCTTATACACTCGCTCAACACATAAACCCTTCTCCAATACCTCTAGACTCCTCCTAAAGATACACCCCCAACCTATAGACCACACCCTTATACACTCGCTCAACACATAAACCCTTCTCCAATACCTCTAGACTCCTCCTAAAGACACACCCCCAACCTATAGACCACACCCTTATACACTCCCTCAACATAAACCCTTCTCCAATACCTCTAGACTCCTCCTAAAGACACACCCCCAACCTATAGACCACACCCTTATACACTCCCTCAACATATAAACCCTTCTCCAATACCTCTAGACTCCTCCTAAAGACACACCCCCAAATAAATAGACCACACCCTCATATACTCCCTCAACATATAAACCCTTTCCCAATACCTCTGGACTCCATATACACCTACAGACTCCACCCCCAAACACACCCTTATTATACAGTCTTCATCTGCTGTAGACAGTTTACATACCTAATCTAAAATACTGTTTATTTAAATGTTTCCATATGTATAAAGCATATAAATGTATTATATACATTGACATTGAACTATATCCCAAATAAATCAGTGTTAAGTTAATCTTTTGGCAGAATAACTGACACCTAATGCCTGAGATTCATCCCACTAAACCCTTGAAAGCGTGCGTGACCTTGAACTAGGTGACTGAAAGAAGCAGGTGCTTTGACCGCATGCCGCTGGGATGCCTGCATGTGTGGACGTTTTAAAATTAGCCACAAACTCAAACTATATGCTCTCATGCGCGCACAGCACTCTCTCATCAACGCGGTGTTATCTAATGTTGTGCTTTGTAATATGAGATGTCAGATTGTTCCTTTTCTAATCAGGCCGACTTCAAAGAATTTCAATGGTAATAAAATAATGCATTTTGTCTTTTTTCTATCTATCTATCTATCTATCTATCTATCTATCTATCTATCTATCTATCTATCTACAGTAGCAATGTCAGTTGACACAAACAGTGTTCGCTTCATGCTAACAGTAAATAACATGTTGGCTGTAAAATTGACAGCGTCTGTGCCAGGGTCATTTCAAAATGCCTCAGCTGAAACCGGAGGAAAGTGTCAGGCTCTAGCATCTCTTCATCACGTTTCCACCAAATGTGACATGTATCAGTTGCCAGAATGTAAAAAGACATGTCAAGACAGATATTCAAAGTCAAAACAAAAGTGTTCTGAAGTACAAAAGCCACAATCGACACCAAACACCTTGAGATGGTTGGTTGTACTGAAGTGTGCTGACAGCTCCATTCATCTCAATGTTTTGTGTGTGTGTCCGTTCACAGGAGAGTCTTGAGTACATTTTTCTCATCATATTCACTACGGAATGTTTTCTGAAGATTGTGGCATATGGGCTTCTCTTTCATGCCGATGCTTATTTACGGAACTGCTGGAATATATTAGATTTTGTCATTGTGACAATGGGGTAAGACACACACACCACTCCCTGAATATGGACAGAAACATACACAATTACAAACACTTACTGTGTGACGCCTCACAGGTTGTTCACTGTTGTGGTGGACTTCATCAATAACATCAGCGGTGTGGAGGCACCGGTGGAGCAGAAAGGCGGGTTTGACATGAAAGCCCTCAGAGCGTTTAGAGTCCTGCGGCCCCTGAGGCTCGTCTCTGGGGTCCCCAGTAAGTGGCATCATCTCCTTCCTCTGATCACCTGTCTCATTTCTTGAGTTGGCTGGTTCAAGTGTAATGTCTCCTCCAGGCCTGCAGGTGGTGATGAGCTCCATTCTCAAATCCATGCTGCCCCTGTTCCACATCTCTCTGCTGGTCTTCTTCATGGTCACCATCTATGCCATCATAGGCCTGGAGCTTTTCAAATGCAAAATGCATAAAACATGTTACCACGAAGGCACAGGTGAGAAATGAGGCAACATTTGAGAAACTCATAGCTGAAGTGGATTTACACAAAACCAAAATCTACCCAGCATGCACACAACGTCATAAGATGTTGATATTTTGTTAAATTTTGGTTGCGACTTGAGGTGACCAAAATTTAGTGTCAGTTCAACTTCTAGGGCCAGATTTACTAACAGCTTGTGCCAGCGCAAAACGTCTTTTGGCATTAAAATAGTACTGTCAGGATTTACAAAAGACGCACAGTGGAAAAATTAGCGCTGAAAACCATAATGCAACATCTGCCTGACATTGGGGTCCAAATGGGGTCCAAATGTAGTTGTATTGACATCCGATGCCTCCTGAGTAAATGTACTTAAAATATTTCCTTTTGCCATCTTCAGTAAATAAAAATGTAGGTTCATGATCTATGCTCTGTCATGTCACAGATATTATCGCCATGGGGGATGATGCGCAGGCGGCTCCGTGCGCTCAAGCCGGTAACGGAAGGCGCTGCATTCTAAATGGAACCGAGTGCCGCGGTGGTTGGCCCGGGCCGAATAATGGCATTACCCACTTTGACAATCTGGGATTTTCCATGCTCACTGTATACCAGTGCATCACCACTCAGGGCTGGACAGATGTTCTGTACTGGGTCAGTGTCACTTATCTCAAAGAGCAGTGGTTCCCAACCCTGCAGTTCCCTCAACTCTGGACATTTTGTATTTCTCCCCAACCGAACACACTTTATTCAACTTATCAGCTTGTAAATTGAGACTCCAAGTCTTGAAATGGGTGTGTCAGATAAAGGAGACATCAAATATGTTGGGAACCACTGAGACAGAGGACTATGATAGGGATGCAAAGGCTAACTCTTGACCTATTATAGGTAAATGACGCGATTGGAATGGAGTGGCCGTGGCTGTATTTTGTGACTCTGATCCTCTTGGGCTCGTTCTTCATCTTGAATATGGTTCTGGGGGTTCTGTGTGGGTAAGTCCAAACATCTGTGGTCTTCAAATCAATATCGTTCTACTGATATTGTCCACATTTTAGAATAATGGAAAAAATGAGTAGGTGTGTCCCAACTTTTGACTGGTAGAGTACTAAGATTCATTACAGTAACCTTCTTTAAAGGAATAGTTCACCCAAAAATGAAAATTCTGTCATTAATTACTCACCCTCGTGTCGTTCCAAACAAATTAAGATATTTTTATGAAATCTGAGAGCTTTCTGACCGCAACACAATTAACACGTTCAAGGCCCGGAAACGTAGTAAGGACATCATTAAAATAGTCCATGTGACATCAGTGGTTCAACTGTAATTTTATGAAGCTACGACAATACTTTTTGTGCGCAAAGAAAACAAAAATAACTAATTTATTTAACAATTTCTTCTCTTCGGTATCAGTCGTCGTGATGTCACATGGACTATTTTAACAATGTCCTCCTACCTGCCTTGAACGTGTCAGTTATGTTGCTATCCATGCATCTTCAGAAAGCTCTCAGATTTCATCAAAAATATCTTAATTTGTCTTCTGAAGATGAAGGTCTTAAGGGTTTGGAACGACATGAGGGTGAGTAATTAATGACAGAATTTTCGTTTTTTATCCCTATTTGAGCAATTTAACTCTAAATTATCCAATACGTGTCCTTTTCTATGTTGTCAGCGAGTTCACTAAGGAGAGAGAGAAGAGTTCTCGAAGTGGAGAGTATCAGATACTAAGGGAGCGTCAGCAGTTTGACGAGGATCTGAAGGGATACATGGAGTGGATCACACAGGCAGAGGTCATGGACAATGACCAGGAGGGGCAAGGTGTTCAAACACACTCACAAACACACTTTAACAGGCTACAGCCATTGTAAATCAAGTCTGGTTAAATGTGGTAAAATCATGTCTGGGATTGGTCTCTACAGGTCTGCTTCCACTACAGGATGGATCCGACACAGAAACCCTCTATGAGCTGGAAGCACTCAACAAACTCATGTATTATGTGTAAGTTGAGCTATCAACTGCTAGGAATGATTGACTTCATATCCAAAATGATTTTTTTCTCATGCAAGTTCTTTGAATTTCTCTGGGTGTGCATTTTACAGTCGACATGCTCGTCGCTGGAACCGTTTTTTTAGGAGGAAATGTCGTGCATGGGTTAAGTCCAGGTTGTTCCATTGGCTGGTGATTCTGCTGGTGTTCTTCAACACACTGGCAATTGCAACAGAGCACCATGGTCAGACCGAGTCTCTCACCAACTTCCAAGGTTCTGTTCTGCACCTACTAACATCATTCCTCATTTATATCCCGAAACAAGATTACATTTTAATATTTGCAAACTACTGCAATGTACTTCCTGCGTTACTTTTATCTAATAATTCAGTCAGAACTGCAACTTCTGTCATCATTTACTCACCCCCAATTGTTTCAAACCTGTATGACCTCTGTTCTTCTGTGGAACATAAAGAATAAACATTGTTATATTCACAATGAAAAAAGTCTTTAACATTCTACCAATAGACAATAAACTACCAATGTAACAACATAAAATACCAGCTAGAAACTATCCAGAAGTTGATTTTAGCTAGCTACTTATATTGTTTTTACCTTATTTGCAGACAATACCAATAAGGTGCTCTTGTCTCTGTTTGCGGTGGAGATGTTTATGAAGATGTACGCGATGGGCCTGCCGTCGTACTTCATATCCCTCTTTAACCGTTTTGACTGCTTTGTGGTGTCTGTGGGAATCCTTGAGATCATTCTCGTACGCATGGATGTTATGTCCGTCATGGGGATCTCCATACTTCGTTGTATTCGGCTGCTGCGCCTCTTCAAAGTAACCCGGTACGTGATTATTGACCAATGTTGGAGAAAGTTACTTTTAAAAGTAAAGAATTACAATATTGCATTACTCCCTAAAAAAGTAACTAATTACTTTAGTTATTTTTTTATGGAAAGTAATGTGTTATGTTACTTTTGAGTTACTTTTTAAATCTGGGAAGGGCTTGCTTGTTTGTTTTTGATATAAAAACGTTCTTCTTTTACAAATGTAAAAGCCCTTTCACATCAAAAGTGAAGTGAATCCGGCTCAGACTGAAGGAAATGTAAATTCACGTCTGTACAGTAGAGGGCGCCACTCAAACAAATTGCATGAAGAATATGACACAGGAGAAGAAAGTTCAACACTATTCAGCAATAACAAAAATGAAAAAGAAATGTGTAATTTTTGCTTATTAGTATGGTTGAATTGGATCAACGAAAGTCAATAGCAAAGATGGTTAATGAAATGGGATTAAATACATAAATTATATTTGTCTTATTTAACATATTTAATTATTGCAAGTTTGTATAATATTGTGAGTTTGCATTTGACTGTTTTTATTGATTTTGAGAAACACTGAATCTGTTTTTGTGCAGATGAGTAAATACATGTTCATATTTATTACTACACAACGCTCTGCACTTACTTCTGATTTCTCTCAACATGGTAACACCAGAGCTGTCACTCAATACATGGGAAACAAAGTAACATTACTTATTTGAAAAAGTAACTCAGATATTTCCTTCTAGATTAAAAAGTAATGCGTTACTTTACTCGTTACTTTAAAAAAGTAATCAGATTATGTAACTTGCGTTACTTGTAATGCGTTACCCCCAACAATGTTCTTGACACCACCGTGATGAACGAAGCATGCACGTCTGCATCAGAATTTACTGGAATTGTGCATGATTTTCAGGTACTGGACATCACTCAACAATCTCGTGGCGTCGCTCTTGAACTCCGTGCGATCCATCGCCTCGCTCCTGCTGCTTCTCTTCCTCTTCATCGTCATCTTCGCCCTGCTCGGTATGCAGGTTTTCGGGGGGAAGTTTAATTTTCCAGATGAGCACGTGAGACGAAGCAACTTTGACAATTTTCCTCAGGCTCTGATCACGGTTTTCCAGGTGAGTTTTTCATTCATATGATGAGCACAATGTTTCGATTCACAGTGCCTCTCCAGTGTCTCTGTTTTAGATCCTGACAGGTGAAGGCTGGAACTACGTCATGTATGATGGCATCATGGCTCACGGAGGTCCTGCCGTGCCTGGAATCCTAGTCAGCATTTACTTCATCATCCTGTTCATCTGTGGAAACTGTATCCTTCATGCAACACAAATGTGCGTGTTGTAGAAATGGCCTGTGATATGGATAAAGATATGATTTTCCTGAGCGGTTAACTGCAGATATCCTCTTGAATGTCTTCCTGGCAATTGCGGTGGATAACCTGGCTGAGGCAGAGAGTCTGACCTCGGCCCAGAAAGAGAAGACAGAGGAGAAGAAGCGGAAAAGACTTCTTAGGTGAGTGCCGAAGGTCAAATAGCAGGGAAAAGTGACTTTTTACAGACATTTCTGATGCTTGGTTTGTTCTTGGTGTAGAGAAAACCTACCAGATAAGGCAGAGGAAGAAAAGGCCATGCTGGCAAAGAAACTAGCTGAGCAGAGAGCCAAGATCGACGGGATTCCCACCACAGCCAAGGTCAAAACCACCTGTAACTGGCAGAATTACATTGATATATGAAACCAATATTCCCTTGATCTTTTGACATATAAGAGGTCACTGTACTATAAAAACATCCTATAAATTTCAGAACTCAAAACTTTGTCGTTAGCCTAAAAACAGCTTATATTGAAGGCAGTCTGCAAAAACAACAGTTTGTAGAATGTGTCACTCTATGATGTAATAGTGTGGATAAGCGCCGCCTCCGCAGCTTTAGATCAACGCCTGCTTCTACATCGCTGCCTGTTAAGCCCCGCCCACCGATTTCACAGCACTACCTGTTTAGCCCCACCCACCGATTCTACATAGCTGCCTTTTAAGCCCCCCCTCACCGACTTCACAGCACTACCTGTTAAGCCCCGCCCACCGATTCACACATGTAGTGTAAATAATGAGAGGCGAACACAGGCCTACGCAGAAACCAAACGATAAAGATGCTTCAAAGACAACAAGACGCTGTGCAGTGCCAAGTTGTGGAAAGTCGTTTACAAACAAAGCACAATTCGATGCGGGATTTTCAAAAAGATTGAAACTAAAAGACGATGCAGTGTGACTATAGCCTGTTTCTTCTAAATTATGATGTTTTTTTATTTAAAAATCTTGATAACATTATAAGTGGACCTCAGGGAACAGTACAAAATACAAGACAGAGGTAGTTCGTGACCCTTTTAACTGTGACCACAATGATGCCAGATTTGGGCAATTCTGTCTACAAAAAGCTATTTAACGGCTTATCTGACTCATGCGTTTCTTTATATTAACGTGCAGCTCAAAGTGGACGAATTTGAATCAAATGTGAACGAGATTAAAGATCCATTTCCTCCAGCTGACTTTCCAGGTAAAACAAAGAACAATTTAGTTTAGTTTATTCAGTTCTTATGGCTTTCCGTTAGGTCAGTCTGATGTTTTGATTGACTTGTTGCCTAGGTGACGATGAGGAGGAGGAGCCAGAGATTCCCCTCAGTCCTCGGCCTCGTCCAATGGCAGACCTGCAACTGAAGGAGACAGAGGTACCCATACCAGAGGCCAGTGCCTTCTTCATCTTCGGCCCACAGAACAAGTAAAATCTCACCTGCTTTTTCGTTAACCTCATATACAGTGCCCTCCGTAAGTATTGCAACAGTAAAGACAGAATTGCTCTGTTGGCTGTGGAGTGAAGACATTTGCAAATATGATTAAAAGATGAATATGAGACAAAACTACAGAATGTCACATTTTATTATTAGCCGTTTCAACACATACATGTTTTACCAAATAATAAGAACAGCACTTTTAGAGTTCATCCCACTCATTGATGTGAGCATAAGTATTGGGACAGTTGAACATAAGGCAGATATAAAAGATTAAAAGCTATTATTTAGTTGCAGATCCCTTGCACACAATCACAGCAGTGAGTCTGTGACCCATAGACATCACCAGACTCTTGCTCTCATCCTTTGAAACGCTTTTCCCAGCCTTTAATGCAGCCAATCCCAAGTGTTGCTTGTTTTGGGGAGTTTCTGCCTTTACTCTCCTCTCCAGCTGCTGAAATTCATGTTCAATCAGATTTAAATCTGGAGATTGACTTGGGCAATCTAAGACTTTCCATTTCTTTGCTCTTATAAACTCCTTGACTGAACTGGCAGGGTGTTTTGGGTCATTGTCCTGATGCAATATGAAGCACTTCCCAATGAATCTGGTGGCATTTTCTTGAATATTGGTAGGCAAGATGGTTTTGTACCCTTCCAAATTCATTCTGCTCCTGTCATCATACATTAAGTCATCAGTAAAGTTGAGAGGGCCTGTTCCAGAGACAGCCATGCATGCCCATGCCATGACACCACCTCCAACATGCTTTACAGATGAGGCTGTATGCTTGGGATCATTGCAGTTCCCTTTTTTCCTCCACATTTTTGCTTTCCCATCACTTAGATAAAGGTTCATCTTTGTCTCATCATCCATAAACACAGTTCCAAAACTCTTCTGGCTCACCTTTGTGCTTTTCTGCAAACTCTAATCTTGCCTTTCTATGTTTGGTGCTGGTCAGAGGTTTGCATCTTGCTGTGTAGCATCTGTAATTCTGTGTCAAAGTCTCCTGAGGACAGTAGATTGTCAGAGCAGCACCCCAGCTTTCTGGAAGCTGTTGGTGATTTTACAGACACGTCTTTTAGGGTTCATTTTCACAGCTTTTATGATTTGTCTGTCATCAGCTCCTGTTGTTTTCTCAGCCGATCAGGTAGTTGTTGGTTGCTGGTGGTTTCCTTCTCCATGTCCTTTGTTTTTGCTAGATCTCTAACTGACTTCCTCTTTTCTTTTAGCATCCAGATTCCTTGCTTTTCTCTCAAAGTCAGCTCCCTCATCTTCATCCTGGTTTGTGTGTCATCATCGAATGCAAGATTCAGAATACAGAAGTAATGGATATAACTGATACGATACATTCCCTGCTTTTAATATCTGAAGAATTAATGCAACAGGACACAGCTGATCACTTAGAAAGACCTGTGAGGAAACTGCTCCAATACTTATGCTCACATCAGATAGAGGAATGAACTCTAAAAGTGCTGAACTTCTTAGCTGCTAAAACATCTATGTGTTGAAACAGCTAATAATAAAATGTGACATTCTGTAGTTTTGTCTCATATTCATCTTTTAATCATATTTGTAAATGTCTTGACTCCACAGCCAACAGAGCAATTTTGTCTTTACTGTTCCAATACTTTTGGAGGGCACTGTATATTGGGAGTTTCATTGTTTACTAGGGTTTCTTTTGATTTTTCTGCTCAGGTTCCGCAAACTCTGCCATCGCGTCATCAATGCTACAACCTTCACCAACATCATCCTCCTCTTCATCCTGCTTAGCAGTATCTCATTGGCTGCAGAGGACCCCATTGACCCAATGTCCTTCAGGAACCAGGTACACAATTTCTAGACTTACATATATAGCTGTTTGTACCTACCGTTGCCTTCAACAGCTACCTTTCTTACTGCGCTCCAGGTCCTGGCCTACGCTGATTATGTCTTCACTTCAGTTTTTACCGCAGAGATTGCGCTGAAGGTGGGATGAGAGTTCGGTGTGTGTTATAAGAAGCTGTTTTGTTGGGTTTTGATTCTGTGAATGGTTCAGTGCTTCTTTGTCCACTGCAGATGACCACGTATGGTGCTTTCTTACACAAGGGGTCTTTCTGCCGTAATTCTTTCAACATCCTGGACCTGATTGTTGTCAGTGTCTCCCTGCTGTCCATGGGAATGGAGTGAGATTTCAAAGCAATTCTGACATAGAAATAGAGAAGACTTAGTGCAATATAAATGTACACTATACCAGTGAAAAGTTTTTGAACATTTTTAATGTTTTTAAAGAATTCTCTTCTGCTCACCAAGCCTGCATTTATTCGATCCAAAGTACAGCAAAAACAGTGCAATTTTGAAATATATTTACTATTCAATAAAACAGTTATTTTAAATAGTAAAAATATTTCAAAATTTGACAGTTTTTGCTGTACTTTGGATCGAAAAAATGCAAGCTTGGTGAGCAGAAGAGACTTTTTAAAAAACATTAAAAATCTTAATTTTGACTCGTTATCTACATGTTTGTAATTTTTCCCACAAATAGGGTGTTTTGGAAAATGACAAATGTTCTTTTACAGTCCTCATGTCTCTCCGCAGATCAAGTGCCATCTCTGTAGTAAAAATCCTCAGGGTTTTGAGAGTGTTGAGACCTTTAAGAGCCATAAATCGAGCTAAAGGTCTCAAAGTGAGTCGTCTCAGAGTGTCTAGTTTTGGGATTATTACATGACAAATGTCTCTCTGTTCCTCATCCCATCTTTGCTGTGTTTTAGCATGTGGTCCAGTGTGTGTTTGTGGCCATCAAGACCATCGGCAACATCGTTTTAGTCACCATGCTCTTGGATTTCATGTTTGCCTGCATTGGTGTTCAGCTTTTCAAGGTCAGATAGTTCATCAGTGCATGTATGATATTAGAGTCTGGTAATAGAGAGACATTAATGTGTTTTTTTTCTGTTAATCCGGCAGGGGAAATTTTTTTTCTGCACAGACCCGCTCAAAATGACGGCGGAAAAATGCCAGTATGGTTCATTCTTTCATTCTTCACTCTGAGATCTCAAACTCTCCAAATCTACATGATTTTCTCTCTCTGTGATGCTCTCAGGGGAATGTTTATACGACACCAGGAGCATGCTCTTCACGACATGGTGCTCGGTCAGCGTCTGTGGATGAACAGCGACTTAAACTTTGACAACATTTTGAACGGCATGCTGGCTCTCTTCACCGTGTCAACATTCGAGGGCTGGCCAGAGTAGGTATTTAATGAACAACTTGTCACCCGTGCTGGCAAAATCAGTGTGAACGCACACAGGCTAATTTTGAGCAACAGACAAAATAAGTGAAAAATGTCGAATCTGAGGTTTTCACAATGAGTTCATTAAGCCCTCGTCTAGGGATCCCAGTGCTCCAAATAGTAATTAAACATCCACAAATTATCTTTATTTGTATGTATATTATGTATTTAAGTATTCCCGCCAACATAATCTGTTATGTCTTAAGTAAAGTTTTGGGGAACAGTTAGGGAAAAACCTTTGGATGTGTAACATTATATTAGATCCGTGCATTACTGTAAGTCTTAATAAAGGCCATCTGTCGCTTTAACGTTAATCAAACAATAAAAGAAACGAGGGAATCACTCGCTGCTCTTGACTCAATTGCTTTTGTAGTTTTAATAATGAGGGGTTTTTTTTGTAATGATTTTTACATTTGATTGTGTTTCTTACTTTTGCTTGCTTTTGTTTAGATGTAAAATTAAAAGTAATTAACTACACACTTGTTTCTTATATTTGTTCTTTTTTGTTCTTTATAACTACAAAGACAAAATAAAAGCTATATTGTGATATAGTAATGATTATTTAGAGAAGAACTGGAATAAAAGATGCAGCGTTGAACCTTCAGAAAACTTTAACTCTATTTTTCTCAAAAGATTTATCAAAAAGGTGTAGCTCAGTAATTTTTAGTCCGATTCCGACAACTCATACATAATTTTGAAGGTCTTTTAATGGAGAATGTAAAAAAATAATAATAACTCATTTTTGAAATTTTGCTCGTTGTGACTCATTTTGCCAGCACAGGTCATATTTATACTATTATTATTATTTATACTATACTATTTGTCTTCACTTACACTATATTGCCAATTCTGATGAACAGATTTGACTACTTTAGTCATTTCCATGAGTACAAATCTTAATGTTTAAGCATATAATGATATTCGAGGGAATTGTGTAATTTTATAGCAACAGTTTGGACAGAACCCTTTTCTATTCTAACATGACAGTGTCTCTGTGTATAAGACACGGTTCAGAAAGACATGATTGATTGAGTCAGTGTGGAAGAACTGGACTGGGCTGCTGTGACTTTAAGAGCCAAAAACTCATCACCAAACACCAATGACTTGTACATAAGGGTGCTGTCATTTTAGACACGTCCAAAACTGTTGCAACAGAGATGGAAATACAGTTCTTAAATACATGAATTATGTTTCCATCTTTGTTGCCACAGTTTTAGAAGTGCCTTTTTCTGTTCTTCTTGGGGTGCCAATACTTTTGTCCATATAGTGTCTGTACAAGTCATTGGTGAGTTTTTGGCTCTTAAAGTCACTCCAGAGGTTTCTGCAGCCCAGTCAAGTTCTCCAACACTGACTCAATCAATCTTTCTGAAGCTTGCGTTATACTCAGATGCATTTTCATGTTTTGGCAATATGGTGCTGAACACATTTTCCTAATTGCACCTGTATGCGCAGCTTGTTGTATAAAGCCATCGACTCGAATTTGGAAAACGTTGGCCCAATTTACAACAACCGCATTGAGATTTCCATCTTCTTCATCGTTTACCTCATCCTCATCGCCTTCTTCATGATGAACATCTTTGTGGGCTTCGTTATTGTCACCTTCCAAGAACAGGGAGAGCAGGAGTACAAGAACTGCGAGCTGGACAAAAACCAGGTACCAAGCGTCACACAACCGATCGCATGTTGAAGTCGCACGATTCCAGATTATAATGCGTTTTTGCACATTCGCAGCGCCAGTGTGTCCAGTATGCACTGAAGGCCCGACCTCTGAGATGCTACATCCCTAAAAACCCGCGTCAGTACCAGGTTTGGTACATCGTCACTTCTTGTTACTTTGAATACCTGATGTTTCTCCTCATCATGCTCAACACCATGTGTCTGGGGATGCAGGTGAGAACACACAGTTACAATCCCAGAAACATATTAGGCCTATTTGAATATTAGTTTGAGTCTCATTTCTTTGTCCTTCAGCACTGTAATCAGTCAGATCACATCACCCATCTTTCAGACATGCTAAACGTCATCTTCACCGTACTGTTTACCGTGGAAATGATCCTCAAACTCGGTGCCTTCAAAGCAAAGGTGAGCCCTCCATTTAGACTACTGCAGGAAAACTACTAATATGTGACCCTGGAGCACAAAACCAGTCATGAGGGTCAATTTGTTTAAATTGAGATTTATGCATCATCTGAAGCTGAATAAATCATCTTTCCATTGATGTATGGTTTGTTATGATAGGACAATATTTGGCTGAGATACAACTATTTGAAAATCTGGAATCTGAGGGTGCAAAAAAATCTAAATATTGAGAAAATCTCCTTTAAAGTTGTTCAAATGAAGTTCTTAGCAAGCAGTTTTGATATATTTATGGTAGGAAATTTACTAAATATCTTGATGGAACATGATCTTAATATCCTAATGATTTTTGTCATAAAAGAGAAATGTATAATTTTGACCCATACAGTGTATTGTTGGCTATTGCTACAGATATACCTGTGTTACTCATGACTGCTGTTGTGCTGCAGGGACACTACTTCTTAAATGCTTAAGTGCAGCATACTGCTTTTAAGACGTGTTTCTCTCTGGTAGGGTTACTTTGGGGACCCCTGGAATGTCTTTGATTTCATAATCGTGGTGGGCAGTATTGTTGATGTCATACTAAGTGAAATAGATGTAAGTTTCTCAATGTGTGGACTCTGTGTTCCAGTGCTTGACTTTACCAGAGAGTGCTGATATTGGCTGTCACTCATCTTTTCTGGTCATTTCTTTATCTCCAGGCGGCTCTCGCTGCTCAGGGTGGACTGTATTGTCTCACTGGCTGTTCTGTAAATATATACACACACACACTCATTATTTCACATCTACACATCACAGCCTGACTCTACAATTCAACAGAATGTATTATTCCTGCAAACAGAGCTGGGTAGTAACTGATTGCATGTAATCTGGATTACGATCGGATTCCAAAAACTAAGTACTTGTAATTAGATTATAAAATACTTTTATTCAGACTACAGTTGCTTTTTTATGGATTATATCACAATAGCAATAAAATATTCATAATTCATTGATTCTCCTTAAATCCATCTTTTAAATGTACCTTTCTAAAACAGTGTACCGCTTATAAACACTCAGAAAGTCTCAGTTTTGTGGCCATTCGCTCAGAGATCAGTTATTAGTCAGGTGCTACACAGTATTTAAACACTGGATTTACAAAAATCATTTCAGGTTTAAGAAGTGTTTCAATATCGCATCAATTACTGATGAACACTTTAGTTTTTATTTGAATTATCCCTCTGTAGGTTATTTAACCATGTATTTCTATTCAAACACATTAAAATGTACAAATTCACAAACTTTTTTCTCATCTGATCCTCTTTCACCTAATATATTTCCTTGAAGTACTCCTGAGATTTTAAAATAAATATGATTATTTAAAATAAATATCACATTTTCTGATGTTGGTCACATGACATGCAGGTAAACAAAACTATATATATTTTATTTAGTAAGTTTTTTATTATTTTGATTAATTTTAAAACGTTAATCCAACATTGCAACTGAAATGGATTCTCGTGATTCAAAGTTGAATTGCTATCTTACATTTTCCCTCTTTTCAGGAAGTGAATCCAATGCAAGCCATAGCAGTAAGTAAAGCTTCAATCAAGAAGATCTATGCTGGTGTTATCCATGGATTCTAAAGCGTGTTTCTTTGTTCCTCAGGACTCTGAGAATATGAGCGTGTCAATCACACTCTTCCGGCTTTTCCGTGTCATGCGTCTGGTGAAACTGCTCAACCGTTTTGAGGGCATTCGCAACCTGCTGTGGACCTTCATCAAATCATTCCAGGTCTGATGCTCTGACAGAGATGTGTTTATAATAGAGATGCACCGATCGACTGGCCACCCAGATAGCACACGCTAAACATCACTTGATCTGGAAAGCATCTGCTGTGTACAAACATCTGACAGACGTCTGTAAGATATCTAATAAACATCTATTTGACATCTGATAGGAAACGTTCAATAGACATATTGCAGATGTACCCTAGTGAAAAATAAATATACTTAAATGCATTCGAAATACATTTATTTCATGCTAAGTATACTACAAATACATACTTAATAAAATGTCCTGCAATTGTACTTTTAGTACGCTAAACTTGTATACTTAAAGTCTGCTAAATTGGAACAACTACTTTTGAACTTAATGCTCTTTAAGTGTGCAGAAGTAGTACAAGTAATCATACACTTAGAATTAAACATACAGAATTACCTAATTATGCCATAAGTTAAATATATTGAGGTTCTGCAATATACAAATATATTGTGGAAACTGCTTTGCAACGATTTGTATCCTAAAAAGCGCTATACAAATAAACTTGAACTGAACTTAGTGTATATTATTGTGCTAACTATTGCAAGTACACTTCAAATATTTTGCATTTAAAGTCCAATACTATTCAAAGATCATACAATTCTCATCAAAAGTGACATTAAAACACATTTTAGACTTAATATTAAGAAAAGTGCATTGTGCAAAAGTAATATGCCAATTAAAGTGTAATTATAATTTTTATATCAGTAAGTCTCAAGTTATCTGTCAGTAAATATGTTAATAGAATTGAACTATACTTAGTATGAAATAAATGTATTACCTTTTTGGTCATGCAGTCTGCCTCAAAGTTCACAATATGTAATATGCCAAAGTAAACCGTGGGGGGGGGGAACAGGGCTCGATTAATGCTTGTCTGGGACAAGTAGAGAGAATTTTACTTGCCCCAGACAAGCCTGATTAAAAAAGTCAATAACAAAAAAAACTTGGGAAGCACTGAAGCTTAGTCACCAAATGTTTTTGCGCAATTTTTATATTTTTTTTGCATTCAGTGTAAACGGCGAACGTGACTGAGTGAGTATGTAAAGTCGTGACGTATTGTCAAGTATGGTGACCCATACTCGAAATTGGTGCTCTGCGTTTAACCCATCCAAGTGCACACACACAACAGTGAGTAGTGAACAAATGCACACACACACACACACACACACACACTGTGAACATACACCCGGAGCAGTGGGCACTCTTTTGCTGCGGCGCCCGGGGAGCAGTTGGGGGTTCGGTGTCTTGCTCGAGGGCACCTCAGTCGTGGTATTGAGGGTGGAGAGAGCACTGGACATTCACTCTCCCCACCTACAATCCCTGCCGGCCCGAGACTCGAACCCGCAACCTTTCGACTACGAGTCCGACTCTCTAACCATTAGGCCATGACTCCCCCACGAGTATGTGAGAAACTCAAAGTGCTTAAAGCATAATGCTGTAAAAAAGAGTGATATTTATAATATATGATTTGGGTAAGCATTACACAACCAAGAATATCAGCACAATTGCATTGTGACACTGATTTTATACAACAGTAGTTCAATAAGAAATTAAAATTAAGTGACTTACACTTTAGACACAATTTTGACAGTTTTGGCTCAGTTTCGCTGACGAAAATCGTTCCAATCAAAACCACAGCGAAACTGTTGTGAGTCTCCGAGCAACACAGCAGCCTTTCGTTACTGAACGAATCCACGTTTCTGAGCGAATCAGGTGAGTCAATGAGTCAGTGGCCCATTCATAAAGACAGTAACGTGCCTCGTTTCTGAATAAATCAGCCGTTTGAGCGAATCGGTTGAATGAATGACTAAATGACTCATTCGTTAAAATAGTACTGGTGGTTTGATTTCATATTTAAAAGTATCTCTGCATTTTTCCCAACATTTCTTATTTGAATATAAAAAAAAAAAAACATTAATCTGCTAAAATCATTTATGCATCTGAAATGTATGGTGTTTTTCAGGCTTTGCCGTATGTGGCTCTCCTCATCATTATGCTGTTCTTTATCTACGCCGTCATCGGCATGCAGGTGAAATACACCCACAATGAGTGTGATATATTCAGCGTTGTGCTAAATGATAACCTACCTGTTCTCTGTCAGGTGTTTGGCAAAATCGCACTATTAGACGGTACCATGATCAACCGTAACAACAACTTCCAGACCTTTCCTCAAGCTGTTCTACTGCTGTTCAGGTAGGAAGTGTGAACGCTTTGCTGTAGGAGTTTCGGAGCATGTTTGTAAAGACATATATCTGTCCTCAGGAGTGCCACAGGCGAGGGGTGGCAGGAGATCATGTTGGGCTGTTTGTACGGTCAACGCTGTGACCCCAAGTCAGAATACCTACCTGGGGAGGAGTACACCTGCGGTTCTGGATTCGCTGTTCTCTACTTCATGAGTTTTTACATGCTCTGTGCTTTTCTTGTGAGTGTTTACTCTCGCTCAAACATGCATATGTCAAGTCCTCCGGGGAAGTTCATATTTATGAGTTGGGAAGACATCGATGCAAGATGCATTCATAATGTGCTCGGAGCAATTAAATTTAACAAGATTTTTACACTCTATGTGTACAAAACGATGAATAAATAATGCACATTGGGTGTGTTTTTGCTTTATGTTTTCATCCAATTTATGAATTGAATCATTATATATTCTATCATAAATGTACAATATTTTGTTCATGCAACTTACAAATTCACTGTAAATACAGATGCTGTATTTTGCTGACATGCAACTAAGAAACTCTGGGCTTGAAGAAAATCCCACTTGAAATTATGACTTTCTTGTGCATTCAACTTGTCGTAAGTCATAAATCGTAGATCTTTCTGTATTTGAACGTGACATATATGTGCTCTTTTGCAGATCATTAATTTGTTTGTTGCTGTGATCATGGACAACTTTGACTATCTAACCCGTGATTGGTCGATACTCGGGCCGCATCATTTAGACGAGTTCAAGAAGATCTGGGCTGAATACGACCCTGAGGCAACGTAAGCCAAATAACACTACTCTAACTTTAAAATCAACATGCAGTGGCATTTGCAACACTTTTCAACTTTTCAATAGGATATTCAATTTTGACTTGAGGTAACTCATATTATTGCATTTAACATTTTTCTTTGCAATTATGTGCAAAGACACGATATCACTATAAGACCAGGAATGTGTATTAAAATGTGAAAATGGTCCATTTTGATTTCAGGTTGATTTTAAACTAAATGCATCTGATTATCTGTGTTATCCTGGTGTTGATCTGCAGGGGGCGCATTAAACACCTGGATGTCGTGACGCTGCTGAGGAGAATCCAGCCACCGCTTGGCTTTGGAAAGTTCTGCCCCCATCGTGTTGCCTGCAAGGTGAGACACATTTAACACACAAACACATTCATATGCACATACCTGTATAATCATTCATTTTTTATGTTACCGTGTTGGTTTCCAGAGACTGATTTCCATGAACATGCCTCTGAACAGCGATGGAACCGTAACGTTTAATGCCACACTGTTCGCTCTGGTCAGAACCGCACTGAAAATTAAAACCGAAGGTTTGAGGCGTTATTTACTATTTAATATACTGTAAAAAAAAAAAAAAAAAATTTTTCAAAGTTCTACTTCAAACTTTTAAGCTGGTGCAGATCCGAAATAAATGTATGGAAATGATGAGCATACTCACCCATTAAAGCATGAATTCTCTGAATTTTGATCCGTCAGGTAATTTCGAGCAGGCCAACGAAGAGCTGCGTGCAATTATTAAGAAGATCTGGAAACGCACCAGTATGAAGCTGCTTGACCAGGTCATTCCACCAATCGGAGGTAATGATGTAACACAAATAACACAGTCGATACAGAATAATAAACTGCAATAATATCAGCATTACTAAATGTTTCCTAAATCACAGACGATGAGGTAACAGTGGGGAAGTTTTACGCCACGTTCCTGATCCAGGACCACTTCAGGAAGTTCATGAAGCGCCAGGAGGAATATTACGGATACCGGCCCAACAAGAAAAACAAGAACACCACAGAGATACAGGTCTCTTCATCTCCGCATGTGTGTCACACTACGATCAGACGGTCTCAATATCAATCTCTCTTCCTCTCAGGCGGGTTTGAGGAGCATCGAGGAGGAAGCAGTGCCTGAGCTTCAGCGGGCCATTTCTGGAGATCTGCTGAACGACGAGGAGATGGACCGAGCCATGGATGAGGCCGGAGAGGAGGGAATCTACAGGGTGGGTGGAGAATAAAACAGATCAGCGGTGATAAAAATGAAAACTCACCATGTCGTTCCAAACCCGTAAGACCTTCGTTCATCTTCAGAACACAGATTAAGATATCTTTGATGAATTCCTGACCCTCCCATAGACAGCAAGGATCCTAACACGATCAAGGTCCAGAAATGTTGCAAGGAAATGGTTAAAATAATCCATGTGACATCAGTGGTTCAACTGTAATTTTACGAAGCTACGAGAATACTTTTTGTGTGCAAAGTAAACAAAAATAACGACTTTATTCGACAATTTGCCTCCTCCGCGTCACCCTATAGCGCCATTTTGGAGAGTATCACATACGTAAACGACGTACGCAACGTATGTACGCACAGCGTGTGATTTGTAGAGGGGGATAATATATATATATATATATATATATATCCCTGGGTGATGCTATTCCACCAACCAACAACAAAGCATATATTACCAAAAATATAAATATTTTTTTAAAACACCAGCAACTGAAACATGGCAATACAAACAATAAAATCAGAAATGGACTTTAACATCAGTTTATTTACAATATCTGCAAATAAATATATTGTAAATAAACTGACGCATCTGAGACAGAAGTTTTGTGGAAATTATGATCACGCATTATTGACTGATGGATCAGCAGAGAATCGTCTTTCTGCGAGTCATTAAGAAATTGGTTTTATTCTGTTTAAAGAAACACGAGGTAAATGTGTGAATGCATAGCCTAATGTGTGCACTTTTGGAGTAAAGTTTGTGTTGTGTAGCGAAGCGCTGATCAAAAATATGGATGCAAACGCGATTGAACATGTGTCCCGTTATTCTGATCAAAATATCATTGACTCCTGATTGATTTTGCCTTCCTGGCAGAAATGAGAACTATTAGTGTCACTGTAACCAAGTACTATCATAAATAGTAAATATTTATTGCTGTGATATATTTTAAAGGGGGGGGGTATATATATTTATATATATATTTTTTTTTTCAAAACAACCCAAACCCCCCCCCCCCCGATGGATTATCTTAATGATGTCCTAACTGTATCCTTGCTGTCTATGGAGGGTCAGAGAGCTCTCGGATTTCATCAAAAAATCTTAATTTGTGTTCCGAAGATGAACGAAGGTCTCACAGGTTTGGAACGACATGAGGGAGATTATTAATTAATGACAGAATTTACATTTTTGGGTGAACTATCCCTTTAATACGAGGACAGCTGTATCTCACCTCTCTCTTCTTCTGTTCAAAAGCGAGCAGGCGGCCTGTTTGGCAACCATGTGGATCCGTTCACGATGGAGAGAGGAACCCCGATGCCCACCCAGATGACCAGCCAGCGCCCCCTACAGATCGCAGACAGCAGGGCGGAGGACACGGAGGCCTCGGCCGCATACGTTCATTACCACGCAAACACCAACACCAACAATAACACCAGCAGACAGAGGTGAGAGCGAACAAAAAACAACATAAAAATAACACGATGTTACATTTGATGGAAGAACTTTTTTTTGCAATTATGATGAAAATTAACAAAAAAAGCATTTTAAGAAGGTAAAGAGGATCAAGTTTGAGTTCAGATTGATTTTAAATGGGTAATAACAAAATGAATGCTTTGGCAAATTATTACACTTGATAAAAAAACTTTGTTTCTTTGCAATTATGAGGAAGTCGAAGATAAATGTGTATTAAGGTAGCCCTATTTAACCTTCTTTATTTTTTATTTCATTTAGATTTAGGTTGATTATAAATTTAAAACAACATAAAAATAACACTTTTGCAAGTTATGAGGAAGATAGGAAATAAATAACTCTTATATTTGATTAAATAATTTGTTTATTTGCAGTTATGAACACGACAAATATAAATTTTAAAATTAAAGGTTTCAAGGGTATTTTAAAGGTAAATGAGAAATCATGTAAAAATTAATAGCGTTTTAGCAAAAGTTTACATTTAATAAATTAGTTTCTTCACAATTATGACAAAATATATGTGTATTCAGGTTGATTTTAAATTAAAAATAACAAAATAATGCTTTAGCAAGAATTTATTTGTTTGCAATGATGACGACGAAGATAACTTCTTTTATTTGGATTTCATTTAGAGTTTAGATCGATTAAATGAAAAAAATAAACTTTTGCAAGTTATTACATTTAATAGTTTTTTCTTTGTAATTATGAGGAAGATGAAGATAAATATGTATTTAGAAGGTAAATGGATGGAGGTGGATTTTAAATTACTAATAAAATACAAATAAAGCTTACTACATCTGATTAAATCATTTGATTATTTGCAGCTATGAAGTAAGTAAGGTAGGACATGATGATATCCAGAAGAAATAGATTGGACGGTGAAAAGTGATGATTATGGGTATTCTCTCATCTTCCAACAGACGTGAACTCCATTTCCCATCATGCATCAGTGCATCCAGACAGTATGGCCCAGTGAGTGCAGCTGAGTTCCTCATCCAGGAGGTGAGATCAAACCTTCACAGACGTCAGAGAAATAAAAAACAGAGAGTCTATTTATACTAATGCAAATAGCACGCCTTGTTGGCAGAGGCTATTTACACTAACTCCGCCCACAAACGTGTGATTGAGTTAATCAACACTGAAAAAAGACACAAATTAAACATCAGTTTCAGTGGTGTAGGTGGTAAGGCGCATGCTTTTTGACGCGATCGACCCAAGTTCGAACCCGCCTTTTTTTCTCCCTTTTCAAATCTCATATCGCATCGGAAAGGCATTTATTTTCAATAAGATTGAAGGAAATAATCATAAAGTTGAAAATAAAGTATCGGGTAGGGTTAGGGAGGGCGTTATTGACCTAATAAAGTGGCATCCATTTATTAATTTGAATTCAAATGATAACTTACACTCAATACGTTATTATTGCGTACTGTTTTATAATGTACTACAATAGGTGCAGATAATTGCCACTATTTGCAATAAGTAGTATAAAGAAAATCTTGCTATTTTAACATTTTAATAGCCGCTGCCCATAAAAAACATCTTAAACGTCATATATTCTTCTGGTTTTGTTGCTCAGGCTCTGACCGCTGGAGGTTTGGAGAGTCTGGCCAGCAACGGCCGTTTCGTGTCCGTGACGAAGGCAGAGATGGCCGAAGCCCTTCAGATGGATCTCGCCGTGCTGGAGAGGAAATCAGCAGCCGTTCTCAATAAACGTAAAGGACCGTGTGTGTTCAGGAAGAGGAAGACGCCAGTGTCTCGTCCAGACAATACACACTGCCAGGTGTAACGATCACCAGAGGCGTCTGGTAGAGCGGAAATAAGGCCAAGCCAGAGAGAAGACATTAAAGGGTCATCATCGGGACTCTGATATAACATGAGCCAGAACTGCACAAGTGTACTAAATAATATATTAAAAAATAATGCAAAATAAATAATAATAAGTGAAAGGACTGATAATGGGTTGGAAAGCAAGTAGCAAATGTGAATAAATAAATATACACTTAATTTAAAACATATTTTCCAACAAAACACGTCTGAAAAGTGACTCTTAGGTGATTTTACAATGCTTTGGATTTAAAACTGTGATTAAACTTGATGTGAATATACTGTAGCATTTCTCGACATATCGGTCAACTTAGCTGTTTGCCATAACGTGTATTTACTTATTATTAAAGATTAAGTTATTTTAACAGTTTGTGTTGTCTTATTTTCATCTTCAAGACAACTGTCTGTGGCAAAATACTATAGTAATTTAATACTAGTGTTTTTGAACCATATAAGTATATTATAGTATTAATGAATGCTAGTAGTGTTAACGATAGTGAACTGATAATACTGTAGTATACTTTAGTTTTTACTAGTGTTTTGTAGTAATATACCCCATAGTTGTAGAAAACTTAGTACAGTATTGGGTTTATAATTACGATTGGCTAGTTGTTATATTACCACAGCAACTATAGAATTACCACAACAAATTAATTCAAGTTATTTGCTATAGTATGGTTCAAAAACACTACAATAAATTAGGCTACTAGTGTTTTTAATGTGGGGTAGCCTAATATTCTGCGTCACGAAAGGACAAACAGCATAAATGCATTTTAAACGATACAAACACAAAGAGACTAGCACTTACTTGTCGCCTAAACATGGATATGTCTTAGTGACCCGCTTTTAAACGAACCTGTCCACTTTGACTCGTTTTACCCGCGCTGTTGTGTGTAAATCCTCAGATCAGCGCCGCGCGCTTCCCGCTCTGTGAGTCACGTGACCGCCGCGCTTTTAGTGGATTATCGTCGGTTAATCCGCGCGCATCTCTGTGCACGAGGACTCTCATGCTCTGACTCTCCGGTGAGTAACGGCTATTATATAGGTTATAGGAAATATATATTTCTATAATAGGTTAAATGACCCATGGTTTTACTACAAATAAACCAAAAAAATCATAGTTTAACCGTGGTATTAGTAGTAAAACTGTGGTTATACAAATGGTAATCAATAGGCTAGGCCAAAAAAACATGGTTACTACACTTTTACTTTAATAAAACCATGGTTAATTTTAATTGTAAACTAAATGGTGTTTATTTCAAATTCTTAGGCTCATTGAGAAAGTTACACTTTATCTTATTTACAATTTATTTGAATGTTTATTAACAATAAATTAAATAAATCTGTTTATTAAAGTACATTGGATGTACCTTAGTACCATGATTACATGTACCAAAGTAATTTAATAAAATACTTTACAATTCCATGTACAAAGTATTGTATATGAATATGATATTCAGTACCATTAAATATATCAAAGCACCATGGTATTAAATAAGATATTATTATTGTACTATGGTGCTAATCTGGTTGGAAGTTTGATTAAGTTTAATTAAAAACAAACAGATATTTAACAGTGTATTTTCATCTTCAATAAATGGCTATACTTGACCATCTAGCACTCTCTATTCTATTTACTTGTTTTCTTTTTAAAACTTGATCCTTTAACACTTGCACTCTTTACAATACTTTAATAGAGCCTCTAATACTAGCTTTCTCTATTCTTTTTCTACTCTATGTACTTGTTTTCTTTTTATTTAATATAAAACACATTGCTATGTGTACTGCGTTAGACTAACTAAGACTTATCACAACACTTACATATTATTGCTCCTTTGTTGGTTTTAATTGCTAAATGACTAATTAGTTATCAACATTAGTAAACATGAACTAAAAATGAACAATACTTCTACAGCATTTAGTTAATTTCAGCATTTACTGATGCATTATTAAAATCACAAGTTGTGTTTGTTAACATTAGTTAATGCATTGTGTATTAACATGAATAAACAATGAACAGCTGTATTTTCATTAACATTAACAAAGATTAATACATAGTGTAATCAATGCATTGTTCATTGTTTGTTCATGTTAATACATTAACTAATGTGAATAAATGACACCTTATTGTAAAGTGTTACCGTAATGTTTATGCAAACAGAAAGTGCTGCTAATTTTATTAGTTGTTTGTTGGTTTTCGATGTAAAACTCATGATTTGATTGTGTGCATGAGTACTTGAACATTTCCAACACATTTTACCAATGCGGTGATAATATTGATAACCATGGTCATTTGTTAATTTATTACAGTTTACTGGTCTTTATATAACATCATTTATTTATTACTATTTAAATGGGTCACATTTGCTGATGTTTGTAGCAGGTTTGGAAAGGGTTACCGGGTGTCTGTGGGGTTAAGATGGACCCATAAGTCAGTGTGGGTCAGTCAGACGGGTTTAAGGAGTTTATAATATTATGGTGTTCACCATATTGACTGTCTTACCGGTCTGCAGGTGTCCAGAAGATCATGACGGAGGAGCACGCGACAGGTGGTACATGCCTGTCCCAATCAGGTAAACCTAAAAACACCACTTCCAGACCTGAAAAACTCATTTCTACAATCTCATAAAGTGATTTAACATCTCAATTTACAGACCGCAGGATGACTGTAGGAGCAGAGGGCGGGGCTGATGTCACAAAGGAGGTGTGGCCTGCACAACCACGCCCTTCATCACATGACCGGGTCACACTAGTAGTGGACGGGACTCATTTTGTGGTGGATCCTGCAGTATTCACAGTTTACCCAGATACGGTGCTTGGGAGGTACTGAACACAATCATTTAAAGGAATCGTTCAGCCAAAAATGAACATTCACCCAGATCAGGATGAGTTTGTTTCTTCATCAGGTTTGTAGAAATGTGTCTCTGCATCAGTGTCTCAGCAATGGATGCTCTGCAGTGAATGGGTGCCGTCAGAATGAGAGCTGATAAAAACATCACAGTAATCCACACCACTCCAGTCCATCAGTTAACATCTGGAGAACACAAAAGCTGAAACACATCCAGCATTAAGATGAAGAAACAAACTCATCCTGATCTCGGACGGCCGACGGTGGGGGTAACCGATGCGTTGCACATTGGGTCACTATGTTGGGTTATTTTCTAAAACGTTGAGATATTTTTTAAACATCGTTGGGTTATTTTTGGGTTAAACTGGTTCCCGCGGTCCAAATTTTAACGGATGACAAGTGATTGACAGTCAAGCAACAGAAGAAGCTGCTGCTGTGTCATTATGAGGTAAGTAATATCGTTATTTTTGTTATTGTTTTTTACATATAACTCTTATAACATTATACTTATTATATAAAGAAACGTTAAATGCACTCTAAAATTGAAGTTGTAGTTCCCTTTAGTCAGTGTACTGTACTCCTGAAAACGTAATGGTGCTAAAAAAAATTAAATAGAATACATAGAAAACAGTTATTTTAAATAGTAAAAATATTTCACAATATTACTGATTTTGCTATATTTGGGATCAAATAAATGCAGGCCTGACTAGCAGAAGAGAAAAACTGTCCTTTTGACTGGTAGCGTTTGTTACTGCAATTATGACTTCCAACAATTATGAAAAAAGTAATAATGATTAGTGTTGCTGCTGCATTCTGTCCAGCACAGCTTCCTTTCGTTCACAGCGGTCTACTATTATTCCTCCTTACAAGTCCTAACTTAACAACCTAATCAGTCAAATATGTAAGTGTGGTCAAATTTACTCACATGAGTTAACCTAGAACTAGTTTTTGATCAAGTATTGATAATTGTGAAACTCCCCTGATATTTAAAATGACTAATTTCATGAAAGAGTGACCAATCATCGTGCTAAACAATCGTGATTTCAATATTGACTAAATACTAGTTCATCTGTTAAATGTTTCTTCTTCTGCTTCATCTTATCACAGAGGAAGGAGTGGATGAAGAAAGGTTTGACACCAGCATTGCTGAACTAATTCCAAGAACTTTCAACGGGGAGGCAATGGAGCAGAAGACCTTACTACAAGCAGTGGATCTGTGTTGCAAACTTTTCTACATGAATGCCATCAACTACCTTTGCTCCCATTTGGAAGTTTTTGCAGCACACAGTGTTCAACACACTGCCTCCTCCTTAAAACATTTAGTTGTATTGAGTAAACTTTTTATTGTACTGATCATCAGTAGGTCCAGCAGATTTGTTTTATTATTATTAGGTTGGCTTGAGAAAGCCAACTACTTAAGATCTGCTACTTAAACTTCTTCTTAAACTAAATTTCTGAACACTCCTCCTCGTAGGGTTTTCCAGCTAGAATCACCAAACTTGGCCCAGCTCTTCAGACTGATCTGATTTAGTGTGCTTTGTCTTTTCAGACTGATCCGACTTATAGTTTTCATAAAACTGAAGATTAAAAAAATCATAAAAATTCAAGAATCCCAGACTCCATTGAGACTCAATCAAGCTTCCCTTCTATGTACTATTTCTAATCCATTTAAACTCATTCAAACTAATCTATCTAGCCAAGCCTAGCAATTAGAATCATGCTAGTAACATGCTAATCATATTAGCAACATGCTAGTGACATGTTAATCATGCTGGAAAAATGCTAATAACATGCTAATCATGCTAGAAACAGGCTAGTCACTTACCAATCATGCTAGCAACATGCTATTCACTTGCTAATCATGCTAGCAACATGCTAATCATGCTAGGAACATGCTAGTCACTTGCTAGTCGTGTTAATAACATGTTAGCCACTTGCTAATCATGCTAACAACATGCTAGTTACTTGTTAATCATACTACAACATGCTAATCTTGCCAGCGATATGCTAGTAACAGGCGAATCATGCTAAAAAACATGTTAATCATGCTAGAAACACGTTATCAATCTAATCTATCTAAAATTTCAAACTTCAGGCTTTTACAACTGCTTTAAACTTTCAGGCTAGGCTTTCTCAAGTTTGTCTTGACAAACTTTTTTGTCTAGTTATCATCATTATTATTACTTGTGTTTATTTGTTCATTGTATGTGCATATTTGTGTATGTTTTGATATGAATGAATATTAATTGATACACATTTGTTGGTTTTGAATTCACTGTACGTTATGTTAGTTGTATGTGCACATTTGTTTGTTTTGAATTTAATATTATACACATTCTTGTACATTTATTTTGTAAACATTTACAGTATGAATTTACTGTACTTACTAAAACTTGTTTTACATTTCAAAATATATTTGTTAAAAATGTATTATTTGCATATTTAAATAAATAAAATCTGTATTTGAAAACAAAGTCATTTTATAATGTAGTTTTATTAAGTAATTTTATAAAAATAATGATGTAAATTAATATAAATAATTAACTCGTTGAGTGATTTTTAATCCAACTGGATTTTAGCCCAGTTCATTGGGTTAAAATAACCCACAGATGGGAAGGTGCTATACCAACCCATAGTTGGGTTATTTTTAACCCAACATTTTTTACCGAGTACATTTTAATTTTGGCTGAATCATCCCTAACGAGGTGTGTTTTCTCAGAATGTTCGGTCGAGCACGTCAGCACAGTTTCACGCGACCAAACGCTAAAGGCGAATATGAAATCGCAGAAGGCATCGGTGCCAATATCTTCAGAGTAATACTGGTACGTAATGATCACAAATTCCCTCCAGTTCACTGCCAGTTTGATTCTACGCAATTTTAACGCAACCTCATCTCTCGTCCAGGATTATTACCGTGTCGGCGTGCTGCACTGTCCGGAGGGCTTGTCTTTAGCAGAACTGCGCGAAGCGTGCGATTATCTGTGTATAAACTTCGACTACAGCACCGTCAGATGCCGAGACCTCAGTGAGTAAAAAAAATAACTCCACACGTACATACACCAAAAATAACTAAACGTACGCTCAAACTCATTACCATTTCTGTCCAATCAGGTGCTCTCCTGCACGAGCTGTCCAATGACGGCGCCCGGCGGCAGTTCGAGGCGTTCCTGGAGGAGCTGTTGCTTCCGGCGATGGTTACGAGCGCTCAGGAAGGAGAGCGAGAATGCCACATCGTGGTCCTCACGGACGACGATAACGTAGACTGGGATCACGACAACCCTCCGCCGATGGGAGAGGAAAACTCACAAAGTGAGCGCACTTTTATTAGCACAAAAGAACTGCGAACGAAAACTTGAAAATTCTAGATACAAGCTACGTCCGAAATTGTCTAGTGGTTACTACATTTGGGGCCAGATTTACTAAAAGCTTGAACCAGCGCAAATCGTCTTTTGGCGAGTGAAGAATTAGCGCTGAAAAGGCATTATTTTTGCGCCTGACCTTATTGAATATGCATTTGTAGGAGTTTCCCTTTCAGAGTATTAAAATGAATCATGCAACGCAATTTACTAACGTTTAAGCTCGTTAAATTATTGGTATTTGCGCAATTATTTAAAGTGGACGGTAATTTGCACTGAGCTTGGTATATTGTATTGTCAATATATAAATGAGATGTTGCGTTTGTGGACTTTAATTTGCACGTTGTCAGTAAATCACCAGCAGAAATATCCACACCCATCGGCGCTGTTTTGGAATTGCACTCTCACGCTAATTTGCCCTGATTGATAAATCTGGCCCTTGGTTTGAAACTTGCTTTACAGCCATTAAAAACGTATGAATATGTGTAATTTGGATTTGCTACATTCGGCATTGTGTTACTGTCACATGACTTCCAGCATAAGTTGCGTCATCCTATTACTTTTCGCCTACTATTTTTGAATACTACTCTTTTGGCATACTGTTTTTCGCAAACTATATAGTATAGTAGTAGACATATTTGTGACCCTGGACCACAAAACCAGTCTCCAGTCGCTGGGGTATATTTGTAGCAATAGCCAACAATACATTGTATGTCTCAAAATTATACATTTCTCTTCTATGCCAAAAATCATCAGGATATTAAGATCATGTTCCATGAAGATATTTTGTAAATGTCCTACTGTAAATATATCATAACTTAATTTTTGATTAGTAATATGCATTGCTAAGAACTTCATTTGAACAACTTTAAAGGAGATTTTCTCAATATTTAGATTTTTTTGCTCCCTCAGATTCCAGATTTTCAAATAGTTGTATCTCAGCAAATATTGTCCTATCCTAACAAACCATACATCAATGGAAAGATTATTAGATGATGTATAAATCTCAATTTCGAAGAATTGACCCTTATGACTAGTTTTGTGCTCCAGGGTCACATTTGGATGCAGCAATAGTGTCAAAACAACTAAATATCAACCATAAAATCTGCTCTCTTGTTCCTCAAGTCCTCTACAGCACCAAACTCTACCGTTTCTTCAAGTTCATCGAGAACAGAGGCGTCGCGAAAGCTCTGCTGAAGGAGCGAGGCCTGAAGAACATACGCATCGGGATTGAGGGTAAACACACACACACAGATCTGAATCTTGATCAGCCAGCTATGAGGTGAATTACAAGAGTATAAAGTTTTATTTGAAGGAAAAATGTATTTGAAAATTGGACAAGAAATAACAAAGATACGTTGGTAACTACAATCCCTTGAAGCATTGCAAACAACAATTTAATTAAAAATTATGGTGAAATTGAAAACTATTAAAAGTTGTTAATTATCCAGAGAAACATTTTACTGCAAAATATGCAGATATCTATGCAAACATTTAAGTATTTTGAGAGCCTAGTGAGATCATTTGTGGTCATGGGAGTGGGCGGAGCTAAAGAGCTTTTGGCATTCTTTTTTTTTCTGCACAGCATCATGGGTAATGCAGTTTTTCACTACAAACTCCACTTTTAAACATGATTATTTAGTAATACAGGCTGATGGCTTTAACAAAAGGCCAAAATACAAGACTGTGAACTTAATGACTTTACTGAGGAAAAGAATTATAATCCCAGGAAGCACTACGAACAATATCATTGA
>NC_136737.1:1550000-1585000 GCF_936440315.1 Barbus barbus | reverse complement strand
TATGTCCCATTAAGTTAATGTTCTGATGTCTCTATGGGGTTGCCCATGTTTTTAAGGTTAAAACCACAGTTTGAATGCATTAAGTCATGTTAATTGTTTGAGAATGGCTCCGGCTTCATCGTTTGCCACTCTTCATGTAGGCGGGGATGGCTCCTCTGGCCGTCAGGCCCTCGAAGCGCTTGTAGGTGTAGTTGATGAAGACCCAGTCCTTGTTCTTGTAGTCTGACTCTGGGTGATGGTTGCTGGCCACCGCCGGACCTCAACAGAGCAGCAGAACAGCGTTCAAACACAAGCGTCACGACTCAATTCAACACATACACTGCCCTTCATGTGGGATCCGTCGTTTTTTAAGAATTTATAGAAATTAATACTTCTATTCAGCAAGGATGTGTTAAACGGATTAAAAGAAGTGATAGTAAAGACTTATATTGTTAGAAAAGATTTATATTTTGAATAAATGACGTGCTTTTTAACTTTTCACTCATCAAAGAATGCTGAAAAAAGGATCACAAAAAATATATTAACATTGATAATAAATAAGCATATTGATAATACATCAGAATGATTTCTGAGGGATCATGTGACGCTGAAGACTGGAGTACTGATGCTGAAAATACAGCTTTGCATCACAGAAATAAATTATATTTTAACACATATTCACATTTGTAATAATATTTCTGTCTTTTCTCTATTTTTGATCAAATAAATGCAGCCTTGATGAGCGAAAGAGACGTCTTTAAAAATCTTGCTGATCCCAAACTTTTGAGCGGCAGTGTGTGTTTATATATGCATAAATATCAGGAACAATACATCAACTTCTCAAGGAAATGAAATCTCTCTCAACTATTGCTGTGAATTATTCAGGGAAAGCTCTTAGTTATGCTGATACGTAAGTAAAGTCATTTGCCCTTCTTGATGTAACTCTAAAGCATTTATTGAATTAATTTACATTGATAATGAACAATTTTTCATTCTTGATGTAATTTATTTTCAAGAATGAAATCAATTTAAAAGTTATTAACATTTGTCTGTGATGACAGATATAATTACAGTTCTGCTAAAAAAAGATGTGTTTGAAATACAAACATTAATGACTAAAAATTATGTAGTTTATTTTTTATTTAATTTATATCAATAATTATTCAAATAATTTATATCCTTGTTGAAGTAATTTATTTTGAGGCATTCATTTACTTAATTTTTAATTTTAATCAACGTTTTGTTCTTTAAATTTGAATTCAAGCATTAATTTTATTTACTATTTATATTTGAATGTAATTAGCTTGGAAGCACTGGTTTTGTAGGAATGAACAGGAAGTGAAGCTGTTACCGGTGGGCTGCAGGATGTCGGACTCGGGGAACTCGTCGAAGTTGGACGTGTCGTCGATGCTCTTGATCTCGATGGGGATCGCGGCAGGTCTCTCTCTGCGAACGAGAGGAGAATCATGGTTAGATCAGATACTCCACGCTCGATCAAACACACGCGTCACACGGTCAGACCTGATGTGATCGTAATCGACGCCCTCGAAGAAGCCGTTCCTCTTGATCTCGTCGACGCCGGCGGCTCCGATGCGATGATCGGCCTCACAGCAGAAGCGCAGGATCAGAGCCTTCGCTCGCTCCGAGATCGGCACCTCCGGAGGAAACACCAGCGTCTCCTTCCAGCTCATCACCTTCTTATAGGTCTCCTGAGGAGTTTCTGAGCAGAACGGAGGGTAGCCTACACACACACACACACACTTCAACAACACACACTCGTAGAGATCGGCCAGTGTCGCAGACATCTTAAATAGCACTCATTTATTCTAATAATTAAAATTGTATTTAATATTTTTCCTTATTGATATAATTTTTTTTAAAGCATTATTTTAATGAATTTATTTTAATAATTACAAATTATTTTTCCACCTTGATGTAATTTATTTTAAAGCATTATTTTAATGAATTTATTTTAATAATTAAATAATTTTTCCACCTTGATGTAATTTATTTTAAAGCATTATTTTAATGAATTTATTTTAATAATTAAATTATTTTTCCACCTTGATGTAATTTATTTTAAAACATTAATTTAATGAATTTTTTTAATTATTTTTTCCTTCTTCATGCAATTTATTTTTAAGAATTCATTTATTTTAGTATTTAAATTAGCATTTTTCCTTATTGATGTAATTTATTTTAAAGCATTATTTTAATGAATTTATTTTAACAATTAAATTATTTTTCCACCTTGATGTAATTTATTTTAAAACATTAATTTAATGAATTTATTTTAATAATTAAAAAATATTTTTCCAACTTCATGTAATTTATTTTGAAGCATAAAGTTAAATAATTTTTTCCTTCTTCATGCAATTTATTTTGAAGAATTCATTTATTTTAGTATTTAAATTAGCATTTTTCCTTCTTGATTCAATTCATTTTAAAGCATTAATTTAATTATTTATTTCTTCTTGATGTAACTTAATATTATTAACATTACTAACATTTCAACACAATGCACCATTTGAGAATGAAAGATGAGTATTCTTATAAAATTTTTATTTTTATAAAAAATTTTATTTAATATTTTATCATTAAAAACACCTGAATAATACAAAGTTCATGTATAAAGTATAAAGTTCAAAATACAAGATCATGTAAATTATGTTTAATTCATAATCAAATTTTTACAATAAAAAAAAAAATAATAAAAAATAATGTCTTCCTTATCAGAAAACACCACTTATTTTATGATCTAAATGCTACAGCGTCACATAGTAACTAACGCTAAGCAGCTAGCTAATGTTAGCCAGCGTTACCTAGCTAGCCTCTGCTAACTTGCAAAACTAACGATGCTCGTCTCCATTTTCCAATTGGCTGATTCCTCAGGTTAGTGAGAGTTTGAAATATGTCAGTTGTATTTCAACGTTTAAACGACGTTAAATGTTAAATAGTTGAATGAAGGCTAACAAAACACGTACGAATCAATGCTGAAATGTCAACAAAATCTGTACGAAAAGTATGACGCCGAAACAACGTCGCAATATCAACGCAGTGATCTGATTTGCTCATATTTTAAATAGTTTTCATTAAAAGCTATTCTGATGGTTTGCGATCTCATTTGCATAAATTTAGCTTCTTACCAATCAGCATCTCGTACATGATGACACCCAGACTCCACCAATCGCAGAGCTTGTTGTATCCGGTCTGCATAAAGACCTCCGGCGCGATGTAGTCTGGCGTTCCCACCGTGGAGAAGGCCTGAAAGAGGCGGAGCAACATAACGCATCACTTCCTGTGTGCTGTGAACGGGCTAATGAAGCCGTCGCTAACACTGACCAGCTGCCTCCGGTTTCTCTTCCACGTCTCGGCCTTCCTCTTGGAGTTCATGTGCTGAAACGCTACGAGAAACACGCGCAAATTACTCATTTAATACTGAATATTCACAAAACCAGGTCTAAAAGTTTCAAATAACTCGAAGTTTGACGATTTTACTCAGAGAAAGGCAACAAAATGTAACTAACGTGACTTAGCATTTTGTTAACATCTTTAAGCATGTTGCTAGCATGAATTAGCACGTTTTAACACTATGCTAGCATGAATTAGCATGTTGCAAACATGTTTCTACAATGTTTTACCACATGGCTAACATGAATTAGCATGATGCTAACATATTTCTACCATGTTTAACATGTTGCTAGGATGAATCAGCATTACCGTTATGCTAACATTTTGCTAACATGTCTCTAACATGTTTAACATGGTGCTAGCATGTTTTAGCATGACATTAACATGAATTATCATGGTTAGCATGTTTAACGTGTTGCTAACATGTTTTAACATTATGCAAACATGAATGTGCAAGCATGTATATGTCTCTAACATATTTAACACAGGCTAGCAAATTTAAAACATTAACATGATATATCATGCAGCTAGCATGTTTTACAACCATGTTTGAATTAGCATGTTGCTAACATGTTTTTTGCATGTTAATTGTGTTGTTAGCATTTTTATTACTATGCTAGCATTAATTAAAATATGTTAACATGTTTAGCATGTTGCTATCATGTTTTAAAACTGTTAACATGTTTCTTAACTGTTTTAGCACATTGTTTCCAATGTTTAACATGTCACTAGCTTGAATTAACATGTTAACACGATTTAACACTATGAATGTGCTAGCATACCTCTAGCATCTTTAACACATTAATATGAATTATGAAGTTGCTAACGTTTCTAATATGTTTAACATGTTGCTATCATGTTTTAAAACTATGCTAGCATGTTTCTAACCTCTTTTAACACATGGCTAACATGTATCTAGCATGTTTAACATGTTGCTAGCTTGAAATAACATGTTTTAACTCTAGGCTTACATGAATTAACACGTCATTAACATGTTAGCACATAGCTAACATGAATTAACATGTTGTTTGGATGTTGTAAGACAGTGTTCGCATGAGTAGCATGTTGCTAGCATGTTTCTAACCTGTCTTAGTACATACCTAACATGTTTCTAACATGTTTAATATGTTGCTAACATGAATGACCTGAATGTTGTTTGGATGTTGTAAGACAATGCTCGTAGGATTAGCATGTTGCTAAGATGTTTAAGCTCATGGCTAACATGAGTTAGCACTTTGCTAGCATGTTTCTGGCATGATTTGGCATTTTTGTGAACACATTGCTAGCATGTTTTAACATGTTATCATAGGCTGCAGTCTATAGGAATTGTTATGAAAAAGTTTTCACGCCCTGAATGGAAGTCTATGGGAGTTTGCGCTGTTCGGAAGTCCGACACGGGAATTCCGTACATCGGATCACGTTCGAAAAGAGAATTCCGGTTATCCTGAATCTTTGTTCACTCACTGAGGTTGTTTGATTGACTGTGGTTCAGGTTGCGATAAAACTCGGTCCGATGCGCCTTTTTGAGTCCCGTACACAAGCCGAAATCAGACAGCTTGACGTGACCCTAAAACACAAACACACACAGGTAATGAAACACAGCTCTCAGCCAATCAAACGCCTCACTGACAGAGAAGTGCTGTGAAAGCAGAAGAGGGCACAGGAAGTGGGTTATTGAGTTACTTCCTGTCCCTGTCAGGGTGTTTGACCTTGGAGTCCAGCAGCAGGTTATCTGGTTTGATGTCTCGGTGAATGAAGCCCAGCTGATGGATGAAGTCGATGGCCAGAACGGTCTCAGCCACGTAAAACTGCGTCTCCTCCTCGGTCAGTGTGTCCTTCTTCATCAGCAGCGTCATCATGTCTCCTGGAGAACACAAGAGATCGGTCACACCATGATATTTCACGTACTTGATCATCAAAAGCACAAGGAGTGATTTGGATTCTTGATTCACTGATTAAAAGAATCACTGATTCTTTAAAAGAATCAAATCGAATCATTCTTATGAGTCAGTCTTTCAATGAATCGCATTTGAAATGATCTGAAGAAAAGTCTAAAGCAATATGAAGTGAACCTGAAGACACATCTGAAATCTACTTGAGTACCAAATGAAGAAGTTCGTTACACAAACGCTCTCACCTCCGGGCAGGAACTCCATGAGCAAGTAAAGGTTCAGTTTGTCTTGAAAACTGTAGAACATTTTCACCACCCACAGACTGTCTGCCTGAACCAAGATGTCCCGCTCCGCCCGGATATGACCCACCTGAGACACAACAGAACATCAAAACCATAAAATAAAATGTAAGAAAAAAATTTTATGTAAGAAAATTCTATATAAATAAAATAAAACAAAATAAAATTCTTAAAAAAAATAAAAATGACAAAACAAAATGACGTAAAATAAAAATAGCATAACATTACACAATAAATATAAAAAAATAACATCAAATAAAATTATAAAATTAAACAAAAATTACAAAATAACACAATGGCGTGACAAAATGACACAAATGAGATAAAATAAAAATTACGCAAATTACATAAACTAAATACAAACATTACAAAAAATTAAAAAGAGAAAAAAATGACAAAAATAGCATAAAATTACAAAATAAAATAACATAAATTAACCAAAAAAAAACAAATGGCACAATGATATGAATAAAAAAATTAATTAAATTAAATATAATATAAAATTAAATTAAATAACCAAATTAAATAATACAATTAAACAAAAATGACAATGACATACAATGACAAAATAGACACAAAAAATAAAATAAAACAACAAAAGTACACAATTTTTCTATTATTAAAAAAATTACTAGAATAAAATAACATCAAATATCCAAATACAAAAAAAAAATTTACACAAAATAAAATAAAAAATAATAAAATCATTATTTAGCTTCATTTTATTAGTTAATATTTTGTTCTCTATCTGCATTATCATGAATTTACTGGTGGTGTGATCATGATGTGTTTTTAATGACACATTCGTTAGGCATTACCTGCTCTTTCTGCAGCATGTCGGCTTTGCGAAGGATCTTCATGGCGTAAACGTGTCCCGTGTCTTTCTTCTGGACCAGACGCACCTGCGGACAGCAGAAACACATTCATTTACTGTATAACACACACACACACACAGATTCATCAGTGTGTCATCAGCGCTCATTATCATAATCACCTCCCCAAACGCTCCTCGTCCAATCACCTTCAGCGACTCAAAGTCGTCCAGACCCAGTCTGGTTCTCTTCAGCCGCAGGAACTCGGTCTCCTTACGAGCGTGTTGGGAGCGACGCATGCGCTTCTGGAACACAACAAGTACATAATGTGAAAATATTTATATATTCATATACTTATGTGTATATAGACACATTTACTGTAACAATAACCAAGTGAGATAGTTATCTAACTAAGGTAAGTCGATATAAAGAATCGCAAAGTCCACACCACAACTATAACATTCACAACTATTTTTTCCAGCTGATGAACGATAAGAACAATGACAATTTAATATAATTATCGTTATAGTTAAGTTATCATTATCATTCACGTTACCATTATAGTAATTATTATGATTATGATTACAGTAATGAATATCGTTACCATTATAGGTATTGTTACCATTTAACTTATTGTTTGTTTACAGTTATCGTTATCATTTAGCATTAAGTTATCATTATCATTTATCATTATTCATTATAGTAATGATTATGATTATGATTACAGTTATCATTATAGCTATCGTTATCATTATAGGTATTGTTACCATTTAACTTGTTACGAGATATCGTTTGTTTACTTTTTTTTTATTTTTTTTATTTATATATGTTTTTACATTTTTATTACAGTTATCGTTATGATTAAAGTTATTGTTACTGTTATCGTTATAGTTATCGGTACAGATATTGCTATGATTAAAGTTATTGTTATAGCTACTGTTATCATTATAGTTATTGGTACAGATTTCATCATGATTACAGTTGTCATTATAATTACGGTTATCATTATAGTTATCGGTACATATGTTGTTATGATTACAGTTATCATTATAATTACCATTATCGGTACAAATATTATTATGATTACAATTTTTGTTAAAACTACTGTTGTCATAGTTATCGCTACAGGTATCATTATGATTACAGTTATTGTTATAGCTACTGTTATCATTATAGTTATTGGTACAGATTTCATCATGATTACAGTTGTCATTATAATTACGGTTATCATTATAGTTATCGGTACATATGTTGTTTTAATTACAGTTTTCATTATAGCAACTGTTGTCATTATAGTTATTGGTACAAATATTGTAATGATTACAGTTTTTGTTATAGTTACTGTTATCGGTACATATATTTCTGTGATTACAGTTATCACTGTAGCTACTATTATCATTATAGATACTGATAAATATATTGTTATGGTTACAGTTATCAGTACAGATATAGTTATGATTACATTTATCATTACAGCTACTGCTATCATTACAGATTTAACCATTTTAGTTACCATTACTGTTCTAGTTATGATTACAGTTATCGGTACAGATATAGTTATGATTACATTTATCATTACAGCTACTGCTATCATTACAGATTTAACCATTTTAGTTACCATTACTGTTCTAGTTATGATTACAGTTATCAGTACAGATATAGTTATGATTACATTTATCATTACAGCTACTGCTATCATTACAGATTTAACCATTTTAGTTACCATTACTGTTCTAGTTATGATTACAGTTATCGGTACAGATATAGTTATGATTACATTTATTGTTACAGCTACTGCTGTCATTACAGATTTAATTATTTTAGTTATCATTAATGTTCTAGTTATGATTACAGTTATCGGTACAGATATCGTTATTATTACAGTTATCATTACAGCTACTGCTGTCATTATAGTTATCATTACAGATATTATGATTTTAGTTATCATTACGGTTCTAGTTATTATTACAGTTATCATTGTAGGTAACGTTATCATTCTAGTTATGGCTATAAATATCATTATGATTACAGTTATTCTTATCACTCTAGTTATCGTTCTAAATATTGTTTCGATTGCAGTTGTAGTTATCAAGATCATTATGTATATAGTTATGATTACTGTTCTTGGTGTGAAGTGTGTGTTTGTTACCTCTTCATCCGGCAGTCCTTCCTCATCCATCACCTTCTCCAGTTTTTGCTGCCTGTCAACAGAATATTCTAGATTACAAGATGCAAATTGCAATATTTTCCATCATATCTTTGCAGCATGCAGACTACTACATTGGTCAAAATATTCTAATTTTAAACAAATAGTAGGTAGTATTCAGTGAAAATAGTGCGGCACATTAATAATCCATCATATTATGGAAGTAAACAGGTTGGAAAGTTCATTCCGTGTCAAACTCAGAATGTTATAAACACTGAGTGAATGAGCAACACAGGAAGAGAGTGTTTCACCACAGAGGAATGATGTTATGCTCCACTGACAGAGCACAACGCTTCAGATCACTGATTCAGTGCTTTGCTCCTTTAATATCATGCTTTAAGTGTGACTTGAGCATGTTTTGGGCTGCTGGGGAGAATAAAGAGCTCTTTGTGAAGCTGTAACACTCTTTATTTTTGTGTTTCTACCTCATTTCCCTCTCCTCGTGTTGTGTTATGAGGTTGCTGTAGAAGTTCTCCAGCGTGACCTTGGCCATAGTCACTCGCTCTTTGGTGTGGTTGCTCATTAATGAGCTGGAGGCGTGGCCTCGAGTTGCCATGGTTACCGGTCAGGAACCGGCTGGGATGCAGATCTTCGGGAGTTTACAAACACAACACGATTTACATGAGTCACGTTACACTGATGCAGCATACATGCAAAAATACAAAAAACAAGGTATTGCCTTACAGTCTACTCTGACAAGAGGAGCTTTTAGAGTCATTTATACTCCCAGACCGTGTTGTATTTGCAGAAAACAGCCCGTCTGAGGCACATTATGGAAAAGAACAAATGTGACCATAAAAACATTTGGCAGAAGTTATTCAGACGGTCTGTTCTGCAGAATCTGTGGTCTGAAGCGTAAATATAGAGACAGTTAAGAGGAAACTCAGACTCACTTTCAGGAACAATAGAGCTGCTATTACTAAACCAATTATTGTATAACCGACATGCTAACAATGAAAGAAAATATGAGGGGGGGGGGGGGGGTTATATATATTATGCTGTCAATCGACTAAAGAAATTAACTAATTAATCACACATTTTTCAGAAATTAATCGCAATCTCTATTAATTTAAGATTTAACCATTGACTCCAGCCATTCAATATTACAGTATAACTGAGAGCTATCAATTTTACATTTTCTAACACTTTAAAAAATAACTTCTAATATATGTTAACGTAAAACAATCTTCACATAAACCCATTATAATAAAATGTCAGCAATAAATGTGCCCTTCAGCATGAAAATATAGCCTAATTTGATAACGATATCAAACACTAAATTCTAAATTAAATAGAGCTAAAGCTTAAAACTACATAAGTTATTGATTTCCTCTTTTTAATTGTTTTGTTTGATTAACAGACATCACAGCATCTGGTTATTATGATATTTTAGCTGCTACTTTATACACACACACACATATATATATATATATATACGTGTGTATATGTATATATATATTTCTTGTATGCGCAAGCATACTTGGCAATAAAGCTCTTTCTGATTCTGATATATATACACATACTCATATATATACATATACACACATACGTAAATAAAATAAACTTCAATTACAAAATGAGTGTATAAAGTTAGAATTCAGTTTTAAAACAAAACGGTGTCTCTGTAGAATCCAAACAGCTTCTATCACATACAATATTTCGGATAAATAAAGTAAAAGATGAAGCGTGTATGTTTTATAATGATATACTTACTGAAGCTCAGAGCATGTAATTCTGGATCGAGGGACGGTGGGGGCGGGGCCACGCGCGTGACGTCAGAGGCGAGCGTTCCACCAAACTCGCTAAACTCACCTCCCGAGACGAAATAAAACACCGAAAACCTGCGGTAAAGTTCCTCAGAGCTTCTCTTTGGCTCTTAAAGGACGATGCTTCCCTCAACACGTTTTCTCTTGGCCAACAGACATGAAGCGACTCCCAAAAAAGAAAAACGGGAGAATTTTCCAAGTTTTTTTGTTTTGTTTTGTTTTTTTAGACGCGCCGAGCGAAACACGGAACAGAGAGTCGCGAGCGTGTTATTTACTTTATCCAGAAACAATGAAGCGTTATGTGAAACTTCTGCGTTTGTCAGACTGATGCGATGACGATTCCAGCAGAAAGACATGAGAAATGAAGCTCCGCCCCTAAAGAGAGAGAGAGAGAGAGATTATAACTATATTACACGTGCACCGGCACACAGCAAATAACGCATGCAGGGCAGAATTAGGCAAATATCCTCTAATCATAAAGATACAAAACAGAGCAATTACATTCTGGAAACATCCCAATCATATCATTATAAAGCCCTGCAATACCAAGAGATGAGCAAAGAAAGCAAGCCCTTCCCTCAGCTGATCCAGAGCTTCAGTCCTGATGCTTCACTAACATCTACTGATGCTCTGATCAAGCACATTGAGCAGATACAGACTCCGCGGACACAAGCTGATGATAGAGACCCCGGAGCAGAGATTGTGTTCACACTGTGATCTGAATCAGACGGAAACACAACTGCACTTCCTCACAGAATGCTCCAAATACACAGATATACAGACAGTGTTCTCTGATCAAATACAGCAGATCCATCCCACATTTAAACCAGGAGACACTACCCTATCAATAATATTACTCAATATTATATTATTCAGTAATATTACATCCATAAACAAAGATTTGCAAACTATATACCAATTGTAAATTATTCTTAATAGAGATGGAATCTTTAAAAAAGTCCTTAATGTTAATTAATAACAAAAAGAATGGAATTTTGTTCAATTTCATGGAGATGTTTTATTTATTTAGTAAAGTAATGTCCCTGCTTTGTAGTTCAAACGTAGTATTCTTTGAACATGTCTTCAGGGAAAGGAAAGAAATATCGCTCTTGTTGTTGTTTTTCTCCTTTTCTCGGTTCTCTGAGTGTTTATGGTCATGTTATAATGTAAACATCCTTTATGTGTATTTGCTAAAATTTGATGTTCATTTTTTTAATAATAATAATAATAATTTATACAGCTTATTGTTATTATGAGTGTATTGTTGTTATCTTTGTACCGGAAGCTTGTGACTCGATATTAAAACAAATAAAGCTCTACCTCTGTAAACATTTTCAAATCGCTATATGTAGAATAAATATGCCATTTATTTAAAAAAAACATTTAGTAGATATAAGTATTATATTTATTTATTGTATTTGCTTTTTTTGTAATTAAAAGTAATTACAGTTATAATAAAAAAAAACTATATATTTTGAAACAAATCAATAAATAATTAAACATATTTCAACGCATTTGTAAGTTTCCACAGCAGATATGGTTTAAAACTTGTCATAATCGAAATGCAAAACTGCGTAGAATCCATATCCTTTTGTCTTGCAAAAAGTAGTTTATTCGTTTTTAAAAATATATGTATTTATTTATTTGCGCGATGATATTTCAGCGCTGGTTCTGCGCATCTACGACGCTCTCGAGTCACTTCTGCGCCTGAGTGCGCAGTTCCTCGCATTTACGACACTCTTGACGCGTCCGCGTTGAGCTACGCCGGAAGTGACCGGCGGCGTCGCGCTAGCAGTTCGCGCTAACCGGACCGGGACCGGCGGAACCGACACCGGAGCCGAAACGTCAGGATTCCACCGGACCGAGCGGACAGATCGCGCATCTTCTCCTGATCTGGAGTCTGTCTGCAGCTGGCGGGTGAGTGAACGTTACGCGGCTGGAAGGTTAAACGATCAAACAAACAGCGAAGCGGATCGGGATTCGAACCCTCAGCCGTTCACACCGGCCCTGAGACCCCTGACAGACCACCGGTGACAGACACCTGCGGGATACAGCGTTATTATCCAGCTTTCAGTAGCATGACATCTCTTCTTAAGATTAATCAGATCGAAATATCATAATACTGACTGATTCAAATAAACAAACACCGCGGTATTTATAAGACACTTCGAGGAATACCACGGTATTTATAAGACACTTCGAGGAATACCACGGTATTTATAAGACACTTTGAAGAATACCACGGTATTTATGTTATAATCACTGTAAATGACTGATGTTTGTTATTGAATTGTCTGTGGTATTACTCTGATTTTTATTTGATGTGGCGTTTTCCGAAATGTTAATTTAATGTAATTTAAGTGTTTAGAATATTGTCCTGAATGTTTGATGATAATTTAATATTGTTTTTACAGGAAGTGCGGCGCGATCGGCCGTCGTGACGTAAGCTCGAGGGGCTTTTGTTTGGGGGCGTGGCCTGTAGGCGTCTTCGAACTCGTGATTGGTGAACAGGTAAACTGATTAGTATTTTGTGACATTGCTCACTAATTTTTTCAGTTATAAATGAACTTTGATCTGTTTGCAGGTGTCCAGCCATCCTGCTGTGGCTCTGCAGGCGCGCAGTGGGCGGAGTCAGGCTCAGACTCGGGCTGTGATTGGCTGAGAGTGATGATTGGGCGGCGGGGGGGCGGGGTTGTGGTCCGCGAGCGGGCGCGGGGCATGGATTCGTCGTGCTGGTTCGCACCCGGCGCATTGCGACGTTTGTTCAAGCTGCCGGCGCCGGTTCTGTCACGGCACCAGCTGAAGCGTCTGGAGGAGCATCGCTACAGCAGCTCGGGACGCTCGCTGCTCGAACCCGTCATGCAGCGCTACTGGGAGTGGCTGGTGCATAGGATGCCGCCCTGGCTCGCGCCCAACCTCATCACCATCGTTGGTTTGGCGACGAACATCTTCACCACGCTGGTGCTAGTGTATTACTGCCCGACCGCCACCGAACAGGTACCGCACAATCGTACTGTCGTAAAAAACCCGGTAAATTCGTACAACAATCTCATTTATTCACGTGTTTAGGCTCCTCTCTGGGCGTATCTCCTGTGCGCGGTGGGTCTGTTCGTCTATCAGTCGCTGGACGCCATCGATGGGAAACAGGCGCGACGCACTAACAGCAGTTCACCACTGGGGGAGCTGTTCGACCACGGCTGCGATTCGCTCTCCACAGGTGAGCATCACACACCGCTTGCACGGGATGCGCTGTTGCGCAGTATGTTTTAACTGTTATTTTCCACGTCGAGATGTTTTTGCGCATTTTTAAGTTGTCGTGTTGCCATTAATATCTTTTATTATTTCTTTACATCTTTTATTAAATTTTTTGCGTATACAAAATCTTATATTATTTTCATATCTTTGCCTTTTAAATATTGTGGTATATCAAAAATAATAATATAAATGTAATGTACATTATGTTATTTATAATTTATATGTATATAATGTCCAATAAACATATGCAATGCTACATATACATATAAAATATATATTTACATTTCTATAATAAAATAGCATTTAGCAAATTATAATGTATTTCTAAAAATGTATGCAAATTATGTTATTGAATATTACTTGATGTAAATTATGATGCATGTAAATAAATTATATATTTAATATTATTAAAGAATATATTAGTGATACATTATATAATGTTATTGATGCAATAAAAGTATATAAATGTATAATTTATTATTATTATTGTTTAATTGCATATATTCAATATAATGTATATTAATAATATTACCTATAAATTGTAATACATATCCATAAATTCTCTGTATATTTAATATTATAAAATAATGTGTTCACATGATATAATATTCAATTATATAATTATATAATAATAAATCACAATGTAAATTATCATGTCATGCATAGTGCATGCATGACATGATAATTTACATTGTGATTTATTAAAATAAAGTCTAAATGTATGATATGTGTAATATATAAATTATATATTAAAAGTTTGTGTATAATTTATTAACAATGCATAAATAATAATGTATAAATTCTATAGAGTGTACATAAATTATAATATAAAACACATAAATTAGGGTTAGGTTAATATTATATTATATAGTTTATTTAACATTTATCAAATAATTAATAGTACATTACATAATATAATTTATACATTTAACAACTATATAAAGTCTATATATAATTTATTATTAATGTAAAAATTCTACATAATATACATAAATTATAATTATATTTTATTTCCCATTTATGTACTAATACTTACTAATATAATTGTTATATTTTCATAATTTAAAATGAATAAATTTAAAGTGATAAATGTATAGTAATTTTTCATTTAAATGTTAATAATTGCAAAAATGTAAATTAGAAACTATATGTACATTTTAAATGCACATTTGTATGTATAATACATGAAATTGCATATAAATTATAATACATGTCCATAAATTCTCTATATATTTAATATTTTAAAATAATGTTAATAATAAATCACATTGTAAATTATCATGCCATGCACTTAAAGTCTATATGTGTATGTATAATATATAAATTATATAATAAAAGTTTGTGTATAATTTATTAATAATGTATAATAAATGATAATGTATAAGTTCTATATAATGTACATAAATTACGATATAAAATACATTTGTATTTATAATACATGATACAAATAATGAAATCTTTTAAACTAATATATGTATTGGTGATGATAATAATGCATATATCAGTAGACTGGTATTGAAGCAGACTTGTTTGTGATGCTCAGATCAGCGTAGTGAACAGCTGTGTGTGTGTGTGTGTGTGTGTGTGTGTGTGTGCGCGCGTGTGTGTGTGTGCGCGCGCTGCAGTGTTTGTGGTGTTGGGCACGAGTCTGGCGGTGCAGCTGGGCTCTCACCCCGACTGGATGTTCTTCTGCTGTTTCTCCGGCATGTTCATGTTTTACTGCGCTCACTGGCAGACCTACGTCTCCGGCACGCTACGCTTCGGCATGTGAGTATCACACACTTCTACTCAATTCCATTCAGTGCTGGAAGGTGGAGTTTATCACTAAACGAGGAGCTCCTTCTACGATCTGGAGCTGGTTTGTTCAGGGCTGTACAGTGCACAAAAAAATCAGTCGATGTGATGAATAAATGCAGTACAGTTGACAGATTTGCATGTGTATGAGTCTGTTTACAAACCTGTTGTTCAACAAAGATACCATTTTTTGACATGCTTTTCTCCAAATTAACTTCATAACATCAGTCGAGTGTTTGAATTAACTTCCTTCTGTAACCAGACGTAGTTTCATATGATATAGGCAGAAATCATACTATTTTATATTATTATATACAGTGATAAAGATTATATATATAAGTGATAAAACATTATAAATATACTTTATTCTTATAAAACTGCCAAAGATTGCTTGAAGAACACAGATAAACCGTTTATTGTCTTAGTTTCATCAGTTAGCATTTCTCCATCTGCGTTTTATTTAGTGATAACTGGATACTTTGTCCATATTAGGGATTTCCTGGTGCGTCGTCAGTGCTATTACTTCTGCGATGCATGTGTTTCTGCGCAACAGCGCCCTCTGAATTCCAGAAGGAGTTAAACAGTTGTTACATTATGTGTGTACTCAGTAATGCTCACAACACCCTATTATGGGTAAAAATAGGAAAGATAGTACTTTTCTAAACAGGATTCTTTTTTAGTTTTTGTGTTGTTGATGCATTAGATTCCTTGAATTATCAGCATTGATATCGTTATCGCAATAAATGCCAGAAATTACCGTGATATATTTTTAAGCCCACATCGTCCATCCCTACCCAGTGCAGATTTCGCAGCAGGTTCATGATAGACAGCGATGTTTGTGAATGCGAGCACACCTGTGTCTGAGCAGGTGTAATGTTCTGTCGCTGTGCCTCGGGCAGATTTGACGTCACAGAGCTGCAGATCTGTCTCGTGTTCTTGCAGACGTTCACGGCCGCCGTCGGGCCGGCGGTTTGGAGCGTAACGGTAAATCCAGCACCGAACGGCCAATCAGACGGCTCTCTGGCTGCTAACGCCAGCAATGCACCAATCGGCTGCCTGAAACACTAATTAACCTGATTGATTCCAATCCAGAATGAGACTCAGATCAGCTGTGTGGGTGTGTGAGCATGCGTGTGCACATTTTTGTGACAAATGAGGACATAAATGTGTATAATGACACAGGTATTACAAGGAGAAGGTGATTTATGAGGACATTTCCCCATGTCCCCACTTTTCAAAAGGCTTATAAATCATACAGAGTGATTTTTTTTGAGAAAGTAAAAATGCAGATATTTTCTTGTAAGGGGTAGGGTGATAGAAAATACAGTTTGTACAGTATAAAAACCATTACGCCTATGGAGAGTCCCCACAATTCACAAAAACGTGTGTGTGAGAGAGAGTGTGTGTGAATATGTGTGTGTGTGTCGTGCCTAACGCGCGTCTGTCTCTCCTCCGCTCTGATCAGTATTGACGTGACAGAAGTGCAGATCTTCATAATTCTGCTGTATCTGCTGGCTGCTGTGGGCGGATCGGCTTTCTGGCAGTCTCCGGTAATCCAGCTCTTTCTCACACATCTTTGATTATTATAACCGCTTCAGTCTCAAACAATCAGTGCTTCACTTCACCACATGCCTGTTATTAGCTGTTAACAAATATCAGAAATAGGGATGCACAATATTAACGGATTGATATCAGAATCGGCCGATAATGGCTTTAAATGTAAATATCGGCATCGGCCCGATATGAAACATTATGCCGATATGTCTTGCCGATAGGAGGAATACGTTAACTCACATGTGCTCAGGGTCTGCTAGTGATTAGAGCACGTCAGCAATGTGTTAATTCCGTAGGGGGCGCTGTTGGCCTACTTCTAATAAAATGAAAGCAAAATACACAAATAACATTTAGACTGTTTCTGAATTTTGAAGTTAGATTTTCTGAATTTTTACCACTCTTTTGCTTTAGACCATCTACAAATGTTAAATCTTAAAATAAAACTACTGCATCGTTCTGAAAAAAAATGCAACAATTGATATATAGTTTATTTATAGTCATTTTCAAAGCTTCAGCTGTCATTATAAAAGAACTTCATTATTGTTTATTTCATTCTAACAAATAAGTTCTTGTTAAAAACTAGCCAAAAGTAAAAATAACTTGCTTATATTTCTGCACAGGAGAGACTTGGTGTTGTTTCCAAACAAAAGGAAATATATCGGCTATCGGACAAAATGAGTTGGAAAATATCGGGATATCGGATATCGGCAAAAATCCAATATGGTGCATCCCTAATTAGAAGATTTTAACAATATTTTCATGCATTTGCCTTGTAAACAATGTGTATTTAAAAATAATTGGTTACAATATAAATAGGTACATTTATAAAATAATTTTGTTTACATAATACTGTATAATTTATATACATATTATAAAATATATGTTTGCATTTTTAAAAATATTTTATCATAATGTAATGCTTTGTAGTTTAATTTGAATAATGTGTAATTTGTCATTTAAACAATAGATCTAATTAAAAAAATTCAATATTTTATTGTATTATTAAATAAGTATAATAATTTAAATTAAATATAATGTATGTACACAAATTATATATATATATATATATATATATATATATATTTAATTTATATTACTTGTATATAAAGTTATTTAGCTATAAATAAGTTCTATATATATAAATTTAACAGTAAAATGATCAATATTATTATTATTAAGACATTGCTTCATGTAAATTTCACATTAAAAAGTATATTAATGTTTGTTATTAATGCATAAATTCTATATGAAAATATACATATATACATATAATATGTACATAAATTCTGTATATACTTATTTAATATTGTAAAGCAATATAATAAGATTTTGAATATTTTTTTAAAGAAATCTCTTCTACTGACCAAGCCTACATTTATTTTATATTGTGAAATATTTTTACTATTTAAAATAACAGCTTTCTAGTTAAATATATTTTAAAATGTAATTTATTCCTGTGATCAAAGCTGAATTTTCTAAATTATATATGTGTGTGTATACATTATTATTATAGTATAATATATTAATAATACATAATGTAAATGATAGATTAAAACAATAAATATATTTTAAATATTGTTAAAATGTATTAAAAATATAACAATTTAAAAAATTTATTATATCAATGGTAATAGTCCTAAAAATGTATGTTATTACATATGTATGTGTTTGAATGAAACTGTTTCTCTCTCTCTCACATTCGACAGATTCCCGTAATAAACATCCAAGTGAAAATAATTCCAGCACTTTGCACATTTATTGCGGTGGTTTTCTCGTGTACCAGTTACTTCAGAGTCATATTTACAGGCGGCGTGGGCAAAAACGGATCCACTATAGCGGTACGTACGCCACCTCCAGTATATAATAGACAAACGTTATTATATATATATATTGTGTCTCTCTCTCAACGATATACACCTGTGTGTGTTTCAGGGTACGAGCGTGTTATCGCCTGTGCTGCACATCGGCTCTGTTATCGTCCTCGCTATGATGATTTATAAGAAATCAGCCGTCCAGCTGTTCCAGAAACACCCCTGTCTGTATATTCTGGCCTTCGGCTTCGTTTCGGCCAAAATCACCAATAAACTAGTGGTGAGTAAAGACTCTAGCCGGCACGGCCTTCGTTTCTGACGCGTATCTGAGCCGCTGTTTGTCTCGTCAGGTGGCTCACATGACGAAGAGCGAGATGCATCTTCACGACGCAGCGTTTCTGGGTCCCGGCCTGCTGTTTCTCGATCAGTATTTCAACAGCTTCATCGACGAGTATCTGGTGTTATGGATTTCTCTGGTGAGATCACGTCACCTCAGAGTCACGCTAAAGTCACGTATTACAGCTCATAACTGTGCTGTTTGTTTTGACCAGATTCCACCATTTGCTGCTTGTTTTTACCAGTCTGTCTTTGCTTTTTGTTGTGATCAGATTCTGTCTCTGCTCGATCTGGTGCGCTACTGCGTGAGCGTCTGCAACGAGATCGCGTCTCACCTGCACATCTGCGTCTTCAAGATCAAGCCACAGAGCATAGCGGCGGCCGTCGAGTGACCACTGACAAACGGTTTCATCTTCCTGCACTTTCAGCCTCATACTAAACCAGAGCCAATGCATCCTGATTTACACCATTCTGCGCTTCGACTGAAGGAAGAATTAAAGAAGATATGAAAATGTGCTCAAATTGTTCATCAGATTTGGAGAAATGTTTTGCAGTGAATGGGTGCCGTCAGAATAAGAGTCCAAACAGCTGATAAAAACATCACAGAAATCCACAAGTAATCTTATAATCCAATTAAATCCATCATTAAGGTATCATACTAAAATACGAGTACAAAATCCATAATAACGCCATAAAAAGTCTGAGTCAGGAGAGAAATCTGCACAGATCTTTGGTCTTCTCCAGATGTTAACTGATGGACTGGAGTGGTGTGGATTATTGTGATGTTTTTATCAGACTCTCATTCTGACGGCACCCATTCACTGCAGAGCATCCATTGCTGAGACACTGATGCAGAGACACATTTATACAAACCTGATGAAGAAAGATCTTTGGTTGAACGATTCCTTTAACGCAGTTTCTTCTTTTCCATCGAATGAATAAATGAACAAACTAACGAGTGAGCGAACTTCCGAAAGGTCACGTTTCTTTAGGTCATTATTTTAATGTTTCTCGCTCTGGATTACCCATGATGCATTGGGGCCATCGGGGTCTGTATTATAGTTTTAACGACTCGTTCTCACGTGTTAAAAATTGGATTAAAGGAGTCAGATCAATGATGATTTTGTGGCTGCTAATAATGATTTCCTATTACTTGTTTACGTGCATCTGTATTTTGTGTTTTGTGAAATAATCAGGCGCTCATCACTCCGTTTCATCGTCAGCTCGTTTACGGTTTTGTTTGGTTTTAGATGGAAAGCACTTAATTTATTGGTTCGTTCCCGAATGAAATCACAGTCTTTAGCTGATTTGTGTTGAGTTTTCTTTCGTTTAGATTGTCGTGTCTCACGCTGTGCCTGATGGGTCAATCTCACAATGTCATGTTTCGCACTAAAATTTAAAGAAAAACATAAGGAAATATATCTTGAAGGACAATAAAATCTATTTTCAAGCACATTATTTTAACGACAATTTAAATACAGTATTTTTTGTAGCATTACAATCAGTATAAATATAATTTAATACAAAAATACTGCCATTATGTGCTTAATATTTACAGTTTTTTTGTGATTAAGAAATAATAGTAGTCCTAAAATGCACTTCTAAATATAATTTCTTATTTCTTTTGATTTAGGGCCGAAATATGACAAATGTGTTGAGATTCACCCTGTTTTGCTTTGCTTCATTATGTCTGAAATCTTCAGACGTTAAAATCCAAAATGCCAAGAATCGGTTTCAGAAAGTTCGAAGACATTTTAACGTAGTTAAAGGTGTCGTCTTTGTCTTTCCTGTGGCGTCGCCAACTTCCTGAATAATGTGCGCCAGATTTTGAGCTGAAGTTGTAAATATAATTTTCTTCTAATGCTCACTAAAGTTCGTTACTGATGACGTTTATTCCCAAAGTTTCTCTAGTGAATCGATCTGTTAATCACCGTTGACAAGTGTTAAGTATTTCACACACATGAACCGTTGCCTTAAATATAAAGTTTTGACATTTGCATGCCGTTTTGCTTGTTTTCCCGAATTCTTTATTTCTAAACATCCCTCTCAGGCGATTCATATAATATAAAAATAAACGAATAAATAAAGCTGTAATAAATGGTAGTTTGTAGAAACAGCTCAATGCTGCCACCTAGAAAAAAAAAGTTGAAGTCGTTTGCAGTATGAACGTTTGTCTGTTCACACTTAATCATAAGCTTTGATTCGTTTCGTTAGACGTCGCTTGTTGCCAAATCCTTTCTAGGAGTTTTTCCACTTTAACGAGAGACAGCAGATTTAAGCGCTCATTAAATCTGGCAGAAACGTCCGATGATATCTTTGTTTGTTTGTTTTTTCTGTCATGACAAACGCATTTAGTCGATATTTTCAGTGATGTAAAAACTGCCTGTTTCTGACTCATAACAAACTGTTGGTTTGATTGTAACATTGCTCTGATTTTTGAATAAAAGCACCTGTAAAATAAAGATTGTTATATTTATGATAACTGGTGGTTTTTTTTGTTTGTTTGTTTTGTACTTCAGCTAAAATTTACTTACCCAAAGCTTATTGAACATGTAAATATATTGAACAAATAGGCTACAAACTTACAAAAACACAGCTGAAAGTAATAGGATCTTTACTATTGTATATTTGTACGCTTTACCCTGTTTTTTGCTCTTTTTACATTGACTATCACACTAATACAGCAATCATTTCTCAAACATTTATTATAATAGTGATAAACTGAACATTTACTTCAATGTATGAAAGTTTCCATGTACTCGTATATCAACTTTAAATAAAGAAAAGACAGATTTAGAGCCAGGTTTATGTACATTAAATCACAAATTAAGTTATATAAAGTTCCCATATTCAATAACATTTAAATAAATCTGAATGTGTCTGTGCGGGTATTACCGTATAATCGCGTTGAGGGGGATTTTTCCCGCGCTGGCGTCCCGCCGAGCAACTCCACATCCGGGCGTTTCCCGCGGGTCTCGTGAGTTTAGTCGGAAATGAGCAGCGAGACACGGAAGATAAACAGCACTAAATCTGAGCATTAAACTAATAAAAGCATATACAAACATTACAGAATGAAAGAGTCATCCTGTGGAGATTTAAAATGCCTGTTTAGACTGAGGGACGATCGTCTGTTTGATTGACAGGTAACTTTCCTCTTGATATGATCTTAATATTATTTTTAAATCTGACTTTATCATTACATACAGATCTGACAGAAGCAATAATACAACATAACTCGCGCTTTAAAATAATCATCTGTTTGGAATAGAAAGTGAAACTAAAGAAATATGTGTTGCTTCATTAGATTGAGTTCCACTTTTATTTATTCTTAAAATCTCTCAAAATACTTGAACAATTTAAGCACGAAGCATTATAAAATATCCTTACAATGCAAATACCATGGTACTCACTGATTACCATGCCTTACGGTAATTAGCCGTGGTTTTACTGTAGTAAAAGTGTAGTAACCATGGTTTTTGGCGTATTTATCACCATTTGTATAATAAATACTATGATTAAACTATGGTTAGTGTAGCAAAATATGGTTAATTTGTAGTAAAGTCATGGTTAATTTGTAGTAAAGCCATGGTTAATTTGTAGTAAAGCCATGGTTAATTTGTGGTAAAATCATGGTTAATTTGTAGTAAAGCCATGGTTAATTTGTAGTAAAGCCATGGTTAATTTGTGGTAAAATCATGGTTCATTTGTGGTAAAACCATGGTTCATTTGTAGTAAAACCATGGTTAATTTGTGGTAAAGCCATGGTTAATTTGTGGTAAAATCATGGTTAATTTGTGGTAAAATCATGGTTAATTTGTAGTAAAACCATGGTTAATTTGTAGTAAAACCATGGTTAATTTGTAGTAAAACCATGGTTAATTTGTAGTAAAACCATGGTTAATTTGTGGTAAAGCCATGGTTAATTTGTGGTAAAATCATGGTTAATTTGTGGTAAAATCATGGTTCATTTGTAGTAAAACCATGGTTCATTTGTAGTAAAACCATGGTTAATTTGTGGTAAAGCCATGGTTAATTTGTGGTAAAATCATGGTTAATTTGTGGTAAAATCATGGTTAATTTGTAGTAAAACCATGGTTAATTTGTAGTAAAACCATGGTTAATTTGTAGTAAAACCATGGTTAATTTGTGGTTACCATGGTTAATTTGTGGTAAAACCATGGTTCATTTGTGGTAAAACCATGGTTAATTTGTGGCAAAATCATGGTTAATTTGTAGTAAAACCATGGTTAATTTGTGGTAAAACCATGGTTAATTTGTGGCAAAATCATGGTTAATTTGTGGTAAAGCCATGGTTCATTTGTGGTAAAACCATGGTTCATTTGTGGCAAAATCATGGTTAATTTGTGGTAAAACCATGGTTCATTTGTGGCAAAATCATGGTTAATTTGTGGTAAAACCATGGTTAATTTGTGGTAAAACCATGGTTAATTTGTGGTAAAACCATGGTTAATTTGTAGTAAAATCATGGTTAATTTGTGGTAAAATCATGGTTAATTTGTAGTAAAACCATGGTTAATTTGTGGTAAAACCATGGTTCATTTGTGGCAAAATCATGGTTAATTTGTGGTAAAACCATGGTTCATTTGTGGCAAAATCATGGTTAATTTGTGGTAAAACCATGGTTAATTTGTGGTAAAACCATGGTTAATTTGTAGTAAAATCATGGTTAATTTGTAGTAAAACCATGGTTAATTTGTGGTAAAACCATGGTTAATTTGTGGTAAAACCATGGTTAATTTGTAGTAAAATCATGGATAATTTGTGGTAAAATCATGGTTAATTTGTAGTAAAACCATGGTTAATTTGTGGTAAAACCATGGTTCATTTGTGGTAAAACCATGGTTAATTTGTAGTAAAACCATGGTTAATTTGTAGTAAAATCATGGTTAATTTGTGGTAAAACCATGGTTAATTTGTGGCAAAATCATGGTTAATTTGTGGTAAAACCATGGTTCATTTGTGGCAAAATCATGGTTAATTTGTGGTAAAACCATGGTTAATTTGTAGTAAAATCATGGTTAATTTGTGGTAAAATCATGGTTAATTTGTAGTAAAACCATGGTTCATTTGTGGTAAAACCATGGTTCATTTGTGGTAAAACCATGGTTCATTTGTGGTAAAATCATGGTTAATTTGTAGTAAAACCATGGTTAATTTGTAGTAAAATCATGGTTAATTTGTGGTAAAACCATGGTTCATTTGTGGTAAAACAAATTATTATTATTGTGGTATTTTATCGGTTATTCAAACGTTAAAGGAACATTCTCTTTAGTAATTTTCAAACATTATGGGAACGTTACTTCCGAATGTTCTGAAACAAGTATATTAACATTTAATAAGTGATCTAAAATGTTCAGGAAAGTAATGTATGAAAAAAATATAAATAATGTTTTGTGTTAATGTTTTGAGAACATTTTTAAACAGGAGCCAGTTGCATAAACTGTTTAGTCTTAAAAAGTTAGTCATCTATAGTTTTTTTCTTCAAGACTGGTCATAACTTTTTTAATTCAGTTATGAAAATTGGGCTTATTTGTATTGCAAAAGACAGACTGATTTCCCCTTGGCAACTGCCAGTTGGTCAAACTAGCTCTTAAGCTTACGCAACTGTTCCATAAAACAAGTTTACCACATCAGCCAGGCTTATTTGAGTTAATCTGATTTATTGCCAGTTGATTTAAGTCAGACTAACTGAAATAAGCCTGGTTTATGTGGTAAACTTGTTTTATGGAACAGGTCCCAGATAATGTTACTAGAAGAATGTGTTCATAGCATTGAGAGAACATACCAGAATGATCCCTATTAGCTGGGTTCCTCTAGTTTCAGTGTATGCATGGTTTTATTAACACTTTGTGAAGCTGCTAACAGCAGAAGTGAAAAGCAGAACTCACCCATGATGCTCTGCTGCGGTGAGAAGAGGAAGCGCGGCTGACTGATCATATTTGGCGTGTTTTAGGCGTCATGTGGTGGTTTCAGGAGGGTTTGTGCGTCTTACCCGTGGCGCTGGTCATCTGGACCGCTGCCACCTTCATCTTCGCTTATATCACGGCCGTCATCTTGAGACACGTGGACCCGCTGGTGCCCTACATCAGGTGAGCACAGACCGGTGTCATCACGTGACGGCGTGACCTCTGACCTCTGAATGACCTTTGTTTTGTACTTACAGTGACACGGGGACGGTCGCGCCGGAGAGATGCGTGTTTGGACTCATGCTCAATGTGTCTGCGTTTTTAGGTACTGAATGACCTCTGACCCTAATTATGACCCCTAACACTACACTGACACAAAAATATGATTATGAATCGAAACCATTAAAGTAATACATCTAGCTATACAGTCAAAGCCAAATTTATTCAGACATTTTTCACATTATTTATTCGCTGTAGTTTAGAAAATATGGCAAGAACTCATTGATCTTGATAATGTCAGGCAACTGATAGAAAGGTATGTATTGAATTGAATAGCTGTCAGATGTTAAATTTAAGAACACAATTAGATAAGACTAATTTAGCTCAACCAATCACCAAGCAATGCTTCATTGTGTTCAGTCTGTGGTGTGAAAAAGCTCACTTTAGCAATTAAAGACAAAACATGATCAGCTCTAAGTGTCTGAATAATTTCCCAATTTAACTGGTATATGTCGTCACAGTTTACGTTATTTTGCTATCCTCGCTTACGTAAATGAACTGTGGCGTCCTGCACCCACTGGTAAAATAAAATAAATAAATTATAGCTGGTGTCTGAATCATTTTTGGTTTGACTGTATGCTAATGCTAACATGCGAAGAGTACGGGAAGGGGGTGTGTTGCATCAAGACACAGTTATGATGTGGTAGGGTGTGACCTTTAACCCAGTTTCAGTGATGTAATGTTGCATGTCTCCTGCAGGTGTCGCTACTATGTACGTGCGCTATAAGCAGCTTCATGCCCTCGTGGGCATGAACGACACTCGTCTGAACCGCCTCAATCAGATTGGGTTCGTTCTGGGCTGCGGGAGCTCGCTCGGCATGTGCGTCGTCGCAAACTTCCAGGTACGTACACTGCTACGCTTCTGAGCGTAAAAACCTGTTCACACTGAAACGTTTGTTAGTCTGAATTTTGCATTCAATTTGTCCATATGCAAATCTGTCGCATTGATGCATGCAAATGTTTGTGTTTTGTTCGAAACGGATGCATTAACAAATGTTAATTCAAATTTAAAAAAATTGTATCGAATCGTTGCACCAAATGTTCGCCTGTTAAATGTTCGGCATGAAAATTTGGTCCGATTTTATCATGTTTGGGTAAAAACTGCGCAAACATTATTGACATGTTTTCAAATAACTGACCATATTTTTTTATTTGCTATGTTCTTTATCGAACTACACCAAATAAAAGAGCACATGACCAAAAAAGTGCCAATTTTATTAAGTCAGCCTGTTTTCTTTGCAGCATGATAAAAAAAGAGAGATCAAACATATCTGTTGCATTGTCAGCATGGGAATGTTTGCATTGGTCTGAGCAGCTGTTCATTTGAATTAAAATGATTATTGCAATTAAGAGTCACACAAATGTTTGCATGTTTGTGTATAAAGATGATGTGGTATGATTTTCGCATTCAGTTTGTCTGTTCGGACCAATGCGGAAAAAAAAACGTTGCATTGTCACATTGGTCGTTCGTTCAAACTGTTTATCGCACAACATTTTTGCATCAAATGTTGCCATGAATTTATTTTAGTTATTCTTGCATTCGATTTGTCCGTTCAGACCGATGCACAAACAAAATTTGCATTGTTGGCATGTGAATGTTTTTTTTTGCACTGGATTTGCATAAAAAAATCAGTCTGATATTTGCATTTGATTTGTCGCTTCACCGGTGTACAAAAAAGTTGCATATGTCAGTCTAAACAGGCTGATTTACAGCCATTCATTTCAATTAAAATGTTTATTGCACCAAATCTTCACTCACAGCATTAAGTGTGTGCCGTGTCTTTCCCAGAAAACCACTCTGTTTGCGATGCATCTGGTGGGCGCCATCCTGACGTTCGGCGTGGGCGCTCTATACATCCTGGTCCAGACGCTGCTGTCGCACCTCATGCAGCCGCACATCCACAGCAAAACCATGTTCTGGACGCGGCTGAGTGTCTGCATCTGGACCTTCGCCAGCATCATCTCCAGTATCCTTTAAAGGCATAGTTCACCCAAAACTCTGCCATTAATTACTCTCCCTCATGTCGTTCCAAACCCGTGAGACCTTCGTTCATCTTCAGAACACAAATTAAGATATTTCTGATGAAATCCGAGAGCTCTCTGATCCTCCATAGAGAGCAATGATATTACCACGATCAAGGCACAGAAACGTAGCATGGACTTCGTTAAAATAGGCCATGTGACATCAGTGGTCGAACCGTAATTTTACGAAGCTACGTAAATACTTGTTGTGCGCAAAGAAAACAATAATAACTAATGCTGTCAAACGATTAATCGCGATTAATCGCATCCAAAATAAAAGTTTTTGTTTACATAATGTGTGTGTGCACTGTGTATATATATATAAATACACACACATACATGTATATATTTAACAAAAATGTTAAGTTTGTATATTAAATATTTATATATAATAAAAATGATATAAATATATACATGCAACTATTTTCAAAATATATACTGCATGCGTGTGTGTATTTATATAGACAAAATAAATATACACAGAACACGCACACATACAGTTGAAGTCAAAACTTTACATACACCGTGCAGAATCGGCAAAATGTTCATTATTTTACCAAAATAAGAGATCAAACTAAATGCATGTTATTGTTTATTTAGTACTGACCTGAGTAAGATATTTCACATAAAAGATGTTTACATATAGTCCACAAGAGAAAATAATAGCCGAATTGATAAAAATGACCCCGTTCAAAAGTTTACACCCCCTTGATTCTTAATACTGTGTTGTTCCCTGAACGATCCACAGCTGTGTTTATTTGTTTAGTGATAGTTGTTCATGAGTCCCTTGTTTGCTCTGAACAGTTAAACTGTCTGCTGTTCTTCAGAAAAATCCCCCAGCTCCCACAAATTCTTTGGTTTTCCAGCATTTTTGTGTATTTGAACAGAGAGCTCTCGGATTTCATCAAATATATCTTAATTTATGTTCCGAAGGTCTTATATGTTTGGGTGAACTAAGTGTTTAAACAGGCTTTAGCGTTGAGCGTTGTTTAGCGCTGCGGTTGCTCCTTGATTCGCTCAGTGTTCGTGTCGTCGGTCATCATGTACAGCACTCTGTCAGGAACCGAGGTCAACCAGAAGCTGCACTGGACGCCTGGAGAACCGGTGAGAGTGGTGTTTCACTGCAAGGATTGTGTGTTGAGCGAGTCTCTGAGTGCGCTGTTTGTTCTTCAGGGTTTCACGCCGCACATCATCAGCACCATCTCTGAGTGGTCTGTCGCGCTGTCCTTCATCAGCTTCTTCTTCACCTACATACGAGACTTCAAGGTAAAGCGTATAAACCTGTCGAGTGTGTCTCCAGAGCTGGGTAGATTGCTTCTTACTGATTGTAATGACTGTAAATGTGATACTTAATAATTCAAATATGTATTTTAAAATCTCAGGAGTACTTCAAGTAAAAGTATTCGGTGAAAGAGGATCAGATGAGAAAAAAATTGTGCATTTTAAAGTGTTTGAAAAGACAAAAGCCTTCAAAAGACATAGAAATACATGGTTAAATAACCTACACTGAAAAAGAGGAATTGGGAGAATCTATAAATTATGAATGATTCATTGCATTTGTTTAAATATGTATGTAATCCATAAAAAAGCAACACTAATCTAAATTAGGAGTATTTGAACTCTTTCCCCGCCCCGGGTTTCTGTGTTCTTGCTGTTATACGCTAGGGGGCGCTATCACACATCTCCTGAATGAGTCTAGAAACACTCGATTAAAAACACAGACCAGGAAGACACAGAAACCAGCGATCTAAGCACATGCATATGAAAAATAATGCGCATATAAATGAAAACTGTGTAATGTTTCAGAGTGAGATGTGGATCCAGAAAGTGTTAAAGGCCTGTGAAGCTTTGAGATACTGATGGAAGACATCTACTGCATCTTTGCTCTGATAATATTACTGAATATCATCCAGATGGAGTATTGGATAAAAATGAGATTTTCTCAGCTTTTGCTCAAAAAAACTTTTTTCATCAAAAAAATGCTTGAAGCTAGAATAAAACAGATGTTTTAGTTTGAAAGTAGAGAGTCTGATCTTTTATTTTGATGTATTGCATGTTCAGATATTCATACAACAAAATATTCTGGGGGCCATCATGAAATTTGAGTGAAAATCAGCAAAAACGCTGGCGGGGAAAAGTTTGAATGTAATTACAAGTGCTTCATTTATTGTAAATCTGATAATGTAATACCTGGATTGCCTCAGTTACCCAGCTCTGCGTGTCTCTCACACTCGAGTGTGTTTCTGTCTGCAGAAGATCAACCTGCGAGCGGAGGCGGAGCTCCAGAGCGAACACCTGTACGATTCACACCACTCCCGTCCCTCCGAGACGTCTCCGCTGCTCGCCGGCAGCATCTGACGAGGAGAAGACGCTCCAGACGAGGCGTAGAGACTGTGAAGCTCCAGCAGAGGGCAGCAACACTCAGGGTCACAGGCAGAAACACTCCACTGACCGCCTAGAGCTCTGGAAACTTCATACTAACATTTAGACAACGTTTGTACAACATTCACACAACCCTCTGATACGATGCTCTAACTATTGCGTTTGCATCAGTGATTTTAATCTAATACAGCAGGGGCCTGTTTCATAAAACAAGTTTACCAAATAAGCCAGGTTTATTTGAGTTAGTCTAATTTATTAACAGTTGATTTGGTTCTAAACAAGTCAGACTAACTGAAATAAGCCTGGATTATTTGGTGAAACATATGTTACACTTCTTGGTTTGTTGGACAAGTTTTATGCTCTTCTTTTGTTTTAGACATACGCATGTTTTATACTATTGTAAACACACCTAACTTCTCTTATTATGTTATTAAAGTTGTTTATTAGTGGGTGAGTTTTATGCAAAAAGAACATTTCTGGCTCATATTGTAACAAAAAATACAATAAAATCCCCATTTATAAAATAATCAAATTAATAAAAAAATACTATTAATTAAAATCCATACAAATATTTTTAAATGATTTAAATAAAATAATTAATAATTTTTTCATGAATTTATGTTATAAATATGATTGCATGTTATGCTACATATAATGATTGCAATACTACAAACATGAGACTAAATGAGAATCACCACTGAAAACAATGATGAGTACACAAACAGGAAAATTACACTAAAGCTGTATAAGTCTAATTCTTTAATGAGGTCAAATATGAGCTGGACGTGTTTCAAATCACTCACTGAACTCTCAAACAAACATGTATCAATTTACTTCATATTTAAAACAGCATACAAATAAACAGCATTGAATACTGACGGAATGCTTGAAGTATGTTAATAAGGAGCGTAACACTGAAGGAACGTGAAGACGTCCTAAACCACCACACCTCGCACCCATCCGGCCTTCATCTTCTCCTCCTTCTTCCTCTCGTGATACTCCGACACCTTCCTGTGAAAGAACGCTACAGGAGAACGAGATTATGATCAGAAACACACATAATACAGAAGAAATCCACTCAAAACATGGGTTTCAGTGCATGCGCTTACGTATATATAAATACTCACTCATACAATCTATATTTGGAAAATATTCACATTACATTATAAATGTATTTAAAATATAAACATAACATTTTTCTTAAATACATGCATGTGTTTGTATTTATATATGCATAATAAATATACACAGTATACACACACATGTAAACAAACTTTTATTTTGGATGTGCTTAATCACAATTAATTGTTTGGCAGCTTTATTTTTAACATAAAAATGCATCGGAAAAAATATATAAGGATCATAAAAAACGAAAAATGTCATTTTTGTCCTCACAATTACTTTTTTTCCTTACAACTGCCAAATATAAATTTGCAATTCTGACTATTTTTTTTTTTCTGTTTTCCTTTTTTTTTTTTTCACCGCTGAATAAATAAATTAATAAGGTAATTACGCCTTTTAATCTCACAATTCTAGCTTTTTTTCCCCACAATTGCGACTTTTCAGAATTGCGAGTTTATTTCTTGATATCTCGAAAACTTTAAGAATTACCCCCCAAAGAAGTCAGAATTGCGATATATAAAAACAGAATTATGAGAGAAGATAAAAAAAGCTGTAATTAACTTTATAATTGCGGGAAAATATAGCGTTAAGAAGGCTGTTCTAAAACATTCTTCCATTAAAACACTATTAGTCTCATGTATTTAAATAAAGTGACATTTAAAGAACATCTTAGCTAACATAAATATGTTTTTAAGAACTTTTACAGTAAGGAAACTTTATTTCGGAATGTTGAAAAATGTCCAGGTTTTTGTTACGTTTATACGAACATTCCATTTTTTCTTGCGATATTATTATATTACTTTTTAGTTCTGAAACAAGTCAGATAATATTTTTCGCTAACGTTTTGAGAACATTGTTAAGACCCATTTAACATTTTTAAAGAACATTATTAAAAATGGTAATTTACATTACTGGAAGAACATATGTGACCCTGCAGCACAGAAGCAGTCATGAGTAACACAGGTATATCTGTAGCAATAGACAACAATACATTGTATGGATCAAAATTATACATTTCTCTTTTATGACAAAAATCATTAGGATATTAAGATCATGTTCCATGAAGATATTTAGTAAATTTCCTACTGTAAATATATAAAAACTTAATTTTTGATTAGTAATATGCATTGCTAAGAACTTCATTTGAACAACTTTAAAGGAGATTTTCTCAATATTTAGATTTTTTTGCTCCCTCAGATTCCAGATTTTCTAATAGTTGTATCTCAGACAAATATTGTCCTATCATAACAAACCATACATCAATGGAAAGATTATTTATTCAACTTTTAGATAACGTATAAATCTCAATTTCACAAAACTGACCCTTATGACTGGTTTTGTGCTCCAGGGTCACATATTTTCGTAACTTCGCCAGAACATTTGCCAAAGTTCAGAGAACGTTCCCTGTTGGCTGAGATGATGTAGCCTAAAAGCACATGATTTCAGTCAAAAGAGTCTTAATTTGGGTTCCATAAAGTAACAGAAAAGCTCCAACATCAATGTCAGCATAGATGTGTTTGAGGAAGCTCTTATTTTGAGGATACAGGTTTGGCTTTCTACATGCTCTGTAAACAGTAAAACATGCTCTGCTTCTGACTGGAAGCGTTAGTTTGAGCTTCTTAGGTGTTTTTATGAGTGTGTGTTTGTACCATTCGGGTTGGGCTGCGTTTCCTCTTCCTGAATGAACAGATCAAACATCTGCGTCTGGATGAAGAGCTTGACGAAGTCGAGGTGTGACTTGTGCTCCACGGCCTTCAGGAAGCTCTTCTTGTGGAACTGGAGTGAGTTCCCGCTCCTCCTGATGTGCTGCGAGAAGTGACCCACGCTCCGGATGAAGACGCACAGGAAGGCCTCCGACACCAGCCGGTTGAGCTCCTCCGTCGCTGCCAGGACACACAACAACAGGAAGTTGAGCGGCACTCTTACAGGAAGTCGTTAGCGTGGTAATCAGACTGAACTCACGGGCGCGTTTGCGTGCGGACAGTCGGGTCAGCAGCTCCTCCTTCAGTTTAGCGGGCAGCAGCGACTCCTCGTCTCCTATCTGAAACCACATGCTCGTTACTGGGAGATTAGGAGGTTGCTATGTGGTTGCTAGGGTAGTAACTCAGTTTGAGTTATTTCTATAGTCATTATTTTTATTTTTTAAATGCTTAATATTTTTTATATTTATTTAAATCTTATTAATAAGTATAAATAGTCTAAAACATATGATAAACATTATACATTAATTTTATTATTACATATCAAGCTTTATATTAATCATTCTAACTAATAAATCCTATAAAAATTTAAAATAATTATCAAATATTATATTTTACATAACATTACTATTTCATTATATCTAAAATATTTATTAGGTAAATATAATCATGATTAAATATTCATAATATATATTAAATGTTATATTATTTTTTCATATTTTATTAGATTTGATATCAGTATTAAATATTTCTAATATGAATATTTTATATTTAACAGTTAAACAATTGATTATTATAAGTATAAATATAACTAATAATTATTAAAAATAAAACTAGTAATTCCTTTCCAATATTCAGTTGTGAAATATAAAAATGTTTTCCACTTTAAATATGTTCTTTTTAATCATAATTATTAAATACTATATATATATATATAAATTCAATAGTTAAGTTTTTAAATCTTAATATTCCTCGTCTCCCATCTGAAATCACATTATCGTTAGGATTGTAATTGATTACATGTAATCTGGATTATGTAATCAAATTACAAAAATTATTAGATTACATTACATTTTAAAATGCTCGTGATCAGATTACAGTAACTTTATGGATTACATATTATTCACACAATGGTAGTAAATTATTCATGATTACTTTTCATTTAATGATCCTCTCTAAAATCCTACTGTGTGTCATGCCACTTCTATTTTTAGTGTTTAAATTAGTTTTATTTGACATTTTTATGATTTATTGAATTATTATCTTTTTATCAACTCAATCAAACCCACTGTAGTTCTTGCATTAAGACCAGTTTGGGAAATCCTGGTCATGTTTAATGCACTTTATGGCGTTGATATCAAAAAATGAACTGTTTTCTTTCTTTTTGCTCTTCATATTAATATGGTATGTTTAATGGTCAATTTAAAACTAAAGTGATCAGATTACATGACCTAATATGAGTATCCTAGATTATATTACTACAGCTCTCCTCTTGTAATCAGTAACGGTTCTGGGTCATTAGTGCACTTCTGTGTGGATGAAGCAACGAGCAAACAGTGACGAGACTCATGTGAAACTTAATGAGAGTAAATGAAATCAAAGCACCTGTGTGTGTGTGTGTGTGTGTGTGTGTGTGTGAGAGACTCACTCTGGTGATGAATTTAGTTTCTGCTCCAGGCGACAGATCAACAATCATCAGCTGAGAGACACAAACACAGAATCATCAGCATGTTCAGTAAACACATTGTTAATAACACTCATTTTCAGATTGGAGGGTGTGTGTGAGAGACTGACGTCGCTGTGGTCCGTCAGCTGCTCCAGCAGGCTCTTCTGGACCCCCAGCAGGTACGGCGTCGGTGCGGCGCACACGTCGATCAGAACCGTAGGAACGATTGATATGAACGTGTGCTGCCACATGAACGGATACAGCAGAGCAGCTACAGCGTGAAGAACCTGCGACAGAGTGCTGAACACACACACAAAGTGCTTATAAAATTAAATGTTTCAGTTATAAATATTTCCTTTATTATTATAATTACTAAATATTATAAAGTGCATACAAAAATGTAATTATATTAAATATTCATATAAAATATCAGATATTTTATGTACATTATTTTATTATGAATATTTTCATATTTATAATATTTAAGAACTGTAAATATAAAAAATATTTAACATGATTAATATTGTTATAAAATAATAAAAAAATCCATTAAAATGTATATATTTTTAATTATCAATAAAATAAATAAATATCTATATATATATATTCAACTTTATGTAATAAATATTACATAGTAAATATTTTTTATTTTGTAAATGCTATTGTATCGAATATGTATATTTTATTTTAAATATTATCAGTAAGTATAAACTGTCTACTGAATAATTATTTAAAACTTGATAAACTAATGTTTTCATTATATATTAAAAGGATCATGGGCTGAGAA
>NC_136737.1:1540000-1545000 GCF_936440315.1 Barbus barbus | reverse complement strand
AACATTATTATTATAAATTGATGAAACTCTGAGGATTGAAAATATTTTATTTGGAATCAATTACTACATAGTATGGAATATTTTACATATATATATATATATATATCGCATATGCAATATTTTATTTGTAAACTTAATTTGTAAATATAATACGTTTCATATTTAATAATTATTAATTATTATAAAAAATATAAATATATATTTTATAGTATTTTTCATTATAAACTTTTTCTTTACTTTTAATTAGTATAATTACTAAATACTACAAAATATTTAAAATAACAACGTTACTCATTAAACTTTATATAATATGACTATTATTTTGATTATGAATATAGTTCACCAGCAGTCTCCTGCAGTATCCGTTCCTCCGGCTGCCGTCCACTTCAGTCAGAACGAACGAGAACGTCTCGCTGCAGAGAGTCAACCAATCATCAGCGTTACAGCAACACACACAGAATCAACACACACAGATCTTCAGCAGAAACACACACTGCTGCGCTCTCACTGCACAACACTGTCAGAGATTCACTCAGAGAGTCAGATAGAGAATGATTCAGAGAGTCAGATAGAGAATGATTCAGAGAGTCAGATAGAGAATGATTCAGAGAGTCAGATAGAGAATGATTCAGAGAGTCAGATAGAGAATGATTCAGAGAGTCAGATAGAGAATGATTCAGAGAGTCAGATAGAGAATGATTCAGAGAGTCAACCAATCATCAGCGTTACAGCAACCCACACATAATCAACACACACAGATCTTCAGCAGAAACACACACTGCTGCACTCTCACTGCACAACACTGTCAGAGATTCACTCAGAGAGTCAGATAGAGAATGATTCAGAGAGTCAGATAGAGAATGATTCAGAGAGTCAGATAGAGAATGATTCAGAGAGTCAGATAGAGAATGATTCAGAGAGTCAGATAGAGAATGATTCAGAGAGTCTGATAGAGAATGATTCAGAGAGTCAGATAGAGAATGATTCAGAGAGTCAGATAGAGAATGATTCAGAGATTCACTCAGAGAGTCAGATAGAGAATGATTCAGAGAGTCATTCAGAGATTCACTCAGAGAGTTAGATAGAGAATGATTCAGAATCACTCAGAGATTCACTCAGAGAGTCACATAGAGAATGATTCAGAGAGTCAGATAGAGAATGATTCAGAGAGTCAGATAGAGAATGATTCAGAGAGTCAGATAGAGAATGATTCAGAGAGTCAGATAGAGAATGATTCAGAGAGTCTGATAGAGAATGATTCAGAGAGTCAGATAGAGAATCATTCAGAGAGTCAGATAGAGAATGATTCAGAGAGTCTGATAGAGAATGATTCAGAGAGTCAGATAGAGAATGATTCAGAGAGTCATTCAGAGAGTCAGATAGAGAATGATTCAGAGAGTCTGATAGAGAATGATTCAGAGAGTCAGATAGAGAATGATTCAGAGAGTCTGATAGAGAATGATTCAGAGAGTCAGATAGAGAATGATTCAGAGATTCACTCAGAGAGTCAGATAGAGAATGATTCAGAGAGTCAGATAGAGAATGATTCAGAGAGTCAGATAGAGAATGATTCAGAAAGTCAGATAGAGAATGATTCAGAGATTCACTCAGAGAGTCAGATAGAGAATGATTCAGAGAGTCAGATAGAGAATGATTCAGAATCACTCAGAGATTCACTCAGAGAGTCAGATAGAGAATGATTCAGAATCACTCAGAGATTCACTCAGAGAGTCACATAGAGAATGATTCAGAGAGTCATTCAGAGATTCACTCAGAGAGTCAGATAGAGAATGATTCAGAGATTCACTCAGAGAGTCAGATAGAGAATGATTCAGAGAGTCAGATAGAGAATGATTCAGAGAGTCAGATAGAGAATGATTCAGAAAGTCAGATAGAGAATGATTCAGAGATTCACTCAGAGAGTCAGATAGAGAATGATTCAGAGAGTCAGATAGAGAATGATTCAGAGAGTCAGATAGAGAATGATTCAGAGAGTCTGATAGAGAATGATTCAGAGAGTCATTCAGAGATTCACTCAGAGAGTCAGATAGAGAATCATTCAGAGAGTCAGATAGAGAATGATTCAGAGAGTCAGATAGAGAATGATTCAGAAAGTCAGATAGAGAATGATTCAGAGATTCACTCAGAGAGTCAGATAGAGAATGATTCAGAGAGTCAGATAGAGAATGATTCAGAGAGTCTGATAGAGAATGATTCAGAGAGTCAGATAGAGAATGATTCAGAGAGTCATTCAGAGATTCACTCAGAGAGTCAGATAGAGAATCATTCAGAGAGTCAGTCTGATGCCTCGTCCAAACACCCACACTTGCAGTCTTGGCCACTGGAGAGTGTGTGTGTGCGACAGATCCAGATCTTAAAAACACTAAAGCACAGTGCCCTTAACGCACACTGAATCATACCACTCCAGAGCACTCTAACAGGCTTAGTGTGTCCCATGCATCATGCTCTGGAAGAAATCGTGAGACTTTTTGCAGAGATCTCATGAGAGGCCACGGAAACCTTTCCAATGCAAGTTAAATATTAATATGTAATGATTTTACATATAATTTAATAGTAAAACAAAGTTTTATTGGAGCAAAAATGTCACTGCTGGTTATCACTTCATTAGAAGCACCTCAAATGAAAAGATTGATTCAGAGAGTCAGTCGGAGGTTCTGTGGTTTCTAGTCGAATGACTCATGATCAGTTTTGTTTCTTTGAAATCATGAACGGAAATCAGAGTCAGAGGTGTTTGATGAAGGTCTCCTGCAGGCGTTTGCTGTTTCCATCAGCGTCAGTGAGCACAAGTGTGAAGAGATGCATGTGTGTGGTTACTGCAGAGGTGAAAGTGTCACACCGGATGAGTGTGTGTGTGTGTGTGTGTGTGTGTGTGTGTACCTCTTGTATTCGGTCAGAGGAGCCCAGTTGATTCCCTCTGGAAAGCAGAAGAGATGAGCGGCCTTCATGCACTTCTCCTCTTCCTCGCGCTGCAGACGCCCCATCACCTCTCGCTACACACACACAACACTTTCAACTTAATATTATTAATCAACATTAAACTTTACTAATTAATATAATACATATAAATTGTAAAAATATTTATGAATCATTTTAACTTTTCTGTTTTATTTATATATGCACATTTATATTTAAAATAAATATAATTACATAAGTATAAATCAATATTAATCATTTTTCTTAGTTATATCAAAATGATTAAATATTCAGATTTAAATTATTTAATATTTAAATATTAAAATACATAATGTATTTTATTACATTTATTTGTATATTAATTAAATATAAATAAATATAATTTATAAAAAAAATATTACATATACATATATATTAGTGCTGTCAAACAATTAATCGCAATTAATCACAAAAACACACATACAGCATATATTTTGAAAATATTTACATGTATATTATATATATGTATTAAATTCTTATATTTGATATTATATATAAATATATTTAATATATAAACATATTTTTCTTAAATATATACATGCATGTCTTTGTCTTTATATATACATAATAAATATACACAGCACACACATATATTATATACACAAAAACTTATTTTAGATGCGATTAATTGTGATTAATCGTTTGACAGCAATGATTTATTAATTACTTAAATATTCATACACAAATGTTTATTTATAAAATGTTTTTATATTTAGTAAAAACATGAAATACTGAATGAAATTACAAAGTATAATTAAAAAGTATAACCAATATTATAAAATGTATATATATATAATTATTTTCTATTAAAAATTTATACTTTTAAAAAAATCTTCAATATATTAAACATTCATAAATGCATATTTATTTGTATATTTAGCAAAAAAGTACAAGAAAATATTTATTCATGTAACAGATTTTTTGGATTTAATATTTTATATATATATATATATATATATGTATGTGCATGCATGCGTGTGTGTGTGTGTGTGTGTGTCTGTGTGTGCGAGCATTCGTGCATGTGTGCGTGTGTGTTAGTGTGTGCGCGCGCGTGTGTGTGTGTGTGTGTGTGTCTGTGTGAGACCTTGGGGAATTGGTAGGTGATGTGGGGCTCGTAACCTTCCTCGTTCCTCTTCTTCCTCAGACTGACCACTAGCAGATACTCGAAGAAGAGCTGACCCATGTGACTGCGCTCCCGTCCTCCAGGACGCACCGCGACCGGATACACGCCGGGATCAGAGGAGCTGCACTCTGAGCACACACACACACACACACATGTGCGCGAGCGTGACATTTAACGACAGACTCTTCTGAGAAACACACCACTGACAAACCACAGGCAGAAAAATGAGGAGGTGAGATGATCACAGACACCCTTTGTGCTGGAAACCTCACAGAGACACGTTCACACATATATAGACATCAGAGAACACAGAACCAACTCTACATCAGCTCCTCATGGACAACAGCAGCTCACTTTTCTCAAATAACATCACGTTTAATTCACGAATGCATCGCATTATAGAGATTCAGTGAGTCATGACTTTCATCAGAAACAGACTCAAACTCATCTCTCAACTCTTCAGCATCAGATTTCTATTTACAGTCTCTGGAAAACTGACAAACACCTTTATAATAATAATAAATAAATATTTACTATTAATGAAAACATACATATATAAACATATAGATACATTATGATTAACTTAGCGTTAAATTACATTTAATTATTATAATTATATTTTATTAAAGTATGATATGTTCAAAAGTTTTAATATTTAATATTTTTGAAGCATACAAAAATGAAATGACAACTATATGTATATATATTGTTTTATTTATATATATATTAGTGCCGTCAAACGATTAATCGCGATTAGTTTTTGTTCCCATGATATATGAGTGTGTTCTGTGTATATGTTTTATGTATATATAAAGACACACACATACATGTGTATATTTCAGAAAATGTTTTTATTTTTATATATTAAATATATTTATTTATAATATCAATTATATTAATATAA
>NC_136737.1:1507500-1535000 GCF_936440315.1 Barbus barbus | reverse complement strand
TATCATGAAGGTAATGCAATGTTTTTTTATATTTACTATGTTAATACCATGTTTTGTATCATATCCTGATAGAAGTGCCATGTTTTGGACCTTATCATTAATGTATTGCCATGTTTTTTTTTTTTTACCATGCTAATATAATGTTTTGGACCATAATATGATTGAAATGCCATGTTTTTTGTTGTTGTTTTTTGTACATATTTTTTAAATAACTTGCCATTAATTATTAAATTACTTTTGCCATTATTAATAAATTTTGTTGCATTATTCTGTTTCAGACCGAAGTGTTCGGATCGTGATTCAGTCGTCATGAGTCACCGCACCATCCATCTCTTCCGTAAGGGCCTGCGACTGCACGATAACCCCACCCTGCTGGGGGCGCTGGCGAGCTCCGCCACGCTCTTCCCCGTCTACGTCCTGGACCGCACATTCCTGGAGGGGGCGATGCGCTTGGGCCCGTTACGCTGGCGCTTCCTCCTGCAGAGTCTGGAGGATCTGGACGCTCGTCTGCAGGCGCTGGGCTCGCGGCTCTATGTCCTGCGCGGGTCGACGGCGGCGGTGCTGTGCGACCTCGTGACCCGCTGGGGCGTCACACAGATCAGCTACGACACGGAGGTGGAGCCGTATTACGAGCGCATGGAGCGGGAGATACAAGCGCTGGCACAGGAGCGCGGACTCCAGACGTACACACATGTGTCGCACACGCTCTACGACGTCAAGAGGTGCGACAGCATTACTCAAACTACACTGAAATAAAAATTTGTTAAAGCCTAATCGAAATATTTACAATCAGTAACTTTACTGTTAACTAAAACTATTAAAATCGTTTTTGGTAACTGAAATGAAGTTGAACTAAAGTAAAATATACATATTAGATGAAAAACTTGAACGAAAGATAGAAATGTTGCCTTGGCGAACTAACTGAAAGTACTAAAATTACAAAAATTTAACTAAAATGAAAAATGAAATAAAGCTAAATAGAGAAATTTTACATCAGTGCATCAGTGTTGTTATTGTTAACTACAACTAAAACTTAAAATTCTTAATTGAAATAAACCGTACATAAAGTTAAATAAATATTTGAAGAAAAACTTTGAAAACTTGAACAAAAGTTAGAAATGCTTCCTTGGTGAAGAACTGAAATAAGCAAAAGATGAAGTACTGACATTTCTAAAGTTAAACTAAAATAAAAATTAATTTGAGCTTCCAGTAACTAAAATAGAGCTGAAATAAATTAAAATATACATATTAGGTTAAAATCGTAAACTTAAACGTTAGAAATGTTGGCAACTGACTGAAATAAGTTTAAGTTGAAAAATGTTTTAGGTAATTTAAATAACATTTACATAAAGTCAAATATAAATATTTGAAGAAAAACTTATAAAGCTAAACAAAAGTTAGAAATATTTCCTAACTAACTAAAATAAGCTGAAGTTGAAGTACTGAAATTACTCAAATTAAAACTGAAATATAACTTAACTTAAAGATATACAGACATATTTTAAATCAGTGCATCCGTGTTATTGTTGTTAGTTATTAAAAATAGTTTTTGGTAACTTAAAGTTAAATGTAAATATTATATAACTTTTAAATTATAAACATTGTCTTTGCTACTAACAGAAATTGACCACAAAACCAGTCATAAGTGTAAAAAAGTACATTTATAATAAGTAATCTTTCCATTGATGTATGGTTTGTTATGATAGGACAATATTTGTCTGAGATACAACTATTTGAAAATCTGGAATCTGAGGGAGCAAAAAAATCTAAATATTGAGAAAATCTCTTTTAAAGTTGTTCAAATGAAGTTCTTAGCGATGCATATTACTAATCAAAAATGAAGTTTTGATGTATTTATGGTAGGAAATTTACTAAATATCTTCATGGAACATGATCTTAATATCCTAATGATTTTTGTCATAAAAGAGAAATGTATAATTGTGATCCATACAATGTATTGTTGGCTATTGCTACAAATATACCTGTGTTACTCATGACTGCTTTTGTGCTCCAAGGTCACAAATACTGTTGAATATAAGTTGAATAAAGAAATACATTTAAAAAATTAAAAAGAAAATTGAAATATAAAAGTAACAGTTAATATAAAGGTATCTTTGTGTAAAGTCAGATGTTCATGAAGGACTGTATGAGTGCGCTTTGTTTCTTCTCTCCAGGATCGTGAAGGCCAACGGCGGCTCTCCTCCGCTCACGTATAAGAAGTTCCTGCATGTTTTGTCTGTTTTGGGTGAACCGGAGAAACCGGTGCGGGACGTCAGCGCTGAGGACTTCCTGTAAGGAGCGTGTGTGTGTGTGTGTGTGTGTGTGTGTGTGTGCTGTCTGACGCCAAGCAGACGCTGCTTCACACTGCTGAGTGTGTGACTGACGCACAGATGGAGGAATCGCTGGAGACTCTGTGAGTGATTCTGTGTGGTTGTGTGCAGGAGATGCTCGACCCCTGCGGAGCCGGATCAGGAGCAGATGTACGGAGTCCCGTCTCCGGCTGATCTGGGTCTGGAGGTCGAGTCTGAGGGCTTATGGCCCGGCGGAGAGACACACGCGCTCCAGAGACTCCACAAACACTTCCAGAGTCAGGTCTGATCAGTGATTTGAATCTTTCATTACAGTCAGATTCGTTCATTGAGTCTATTCAGATTTTTCTTGGGCTTTAGTCTTTGAACGACAGTAATAAAACTATTGAAATACTTTATGGTGATTGAAGTAAAATATAAATATTAAATGCACTTAAAATATATACAGTATAATAATTATAAATATATATAACAATAAGTACTTAAATTAGAAATGAATCAAAGCTAAATAGAAATATTTAGCTGCATCAGTATTGTTATTGTTAACTGAAACTAAAACTATTAACAATAGTTTTTAGTAATTGAAATAAATATAAATTAAAAATTACACTTAAATTAAAACTACAATTTAGTTGAAGAACTAAACTTGCTAAAAATTAAAGTAAATTAATAAAAAAAATGTATATATATTTTAAATAAGTTGCGTTAACACTGTTATTGTTCATTCTAACTAAAACTATTGTCGGTTATTTAAATAAAATAGAAGTATTAGATGAAAAACCGAAATACAAAAAAACCCAATAAATTAGAAATGTTGCCTTGGCAACTAATTGAAATAAAATAAGTTTAAATTTAAGTACTAAAACTATTAAAAACAAATATCAATAACTGACAATATGTTGAAATAAAATATAAAAATTAGATAAAAAACTTAAGGTTAAGTTGAAATACTAAAATTACTAAAGCTTAACTGAAATTAAAATTTAAGCTAAATAGAAATATTTTATAACCGTACATTGATAATGGTATTGTTAAATAAAACTATTAAAAATTGTTTTCTGTAATTGAAATTAAGTTTTTAGAAAATAAAATATACATGTTAGATGAAAAATGTAAACTTTGAAATTTTGCCTTGGCAACTAACTGAAATAAAGGCGAAGCACTCAAATTTCTAAAAGTAAGACTAATAAAAAATAAAAAGATGCATAACGTTTAAAAAAAACGAATCAAAATGAAAACCGAAAATATAAAAATAAAAGCTAATTCAAAATATTAATACTATAATAGTATATAAATAATGCTAAAGTGCGTCCCACAGGAACAAAGACTTACACGAACGAAAACGTCAGTGAACGAATCTGATTGGTGTTTGAGGTGCGAAGCGCCGTTAGCGTGTGCTGACGAGCGAGATTTCGTGTGTCTGCAGGGATGGGTGGCGAACTTCTCCAAAGTGAGGACGGTTCCGAACTCTCTGCTGCCCAGCACCACGGGCCTCAGTCCGTACCTGAGTCTGGGCTGCCTGTCCGTACGCACCTTCTACCACCGACTCAGCAGCGTCTACGCGCAGGTCAGCGCACGCTAAACCTCAGCACAACACGCGCTACACACACAGCATGCTAACTACACCGGAGCAACACGCTCCACGGGAGCAGCTCTCTACAAACACACGAACAGCACTAGAGAATGGCGAGAGATCCATCTGTTACAGTTGATTCCAATAGAGACTGATGTTAGCGTGTTGCTAAGCTAACAACGTTATTAAACAAAAATACAACAATTTTGAGCAGTGTATTTTTAATGAGTTAATACTATATTTTATTGAAACTTTGAAGTGTATAATTAGCCCATACAGTTTCAGCTGACTGATATTAGCATGCTGCTAAGCTAACAACACTAATAAACACAAAAATACCCAGATATTGGGTGAAAAACTGATGAGTTAATACTATATTTTATTAATTATTTTCAGTATATTTCTAATTAGCCTTCAGGGTTGCTTTTAAACAACTGATGTTAGCATGTTGCTAAGCTAATAACATTCATAAATAAAAATACACATGTGAAGCTGAGTATGTGAGTAAATGAGTCATTTGAATTGATACTTGGCAGTATATTTAAAGTTAGCCCTCATGGTTGATTATTAAAGAGAATTGTGTTAGCATATTGCTAAGCTAACAACACTAATAAACTCAAAAACACCCAGATATTGGGTGAAGTACTGTATTTTTAAATGAGTTAATACTATATATTGATTTTTTTTTTTTTTTGGCTGTGTATTTATAGTTACCCTCATGGTTGATTCCAGTTGACATGTTAGCATGCTGCTAAGCTAACAACACTAATAAACACAAAAACACCCAGATATTGGGATAAGCTGTGTATTTTTAATGAGTCGATACGATTTTCCATAATTTTTTGCTGTATATATATAATTAGACCTGATTAGGTTGATTCCAACCAACTGATGTTAGCATGTTGCTACGTTAACAACGCTAATAAACACACAAACACACTGATTTAGTAGATATTTAATTAAACCTTTGCAGTGTATTTATAATCCACCTTCAGGGTTGATTTCAGCCAACTGATGTTAGCATGTTGCTACGTTAACAACCATAATAAATACATAATATGCACATACTGTGTGAAATAGTGTATTGTTTTACTTAGAGCTATATTTTATTGATACTTTGCAGTAAATTTATAACTAACCCGCACAATTAATTCCAGTCAAGGCTAATGTTAGCATGTTGCTAAGTTAATGAGCAAATACTCGCACATTACTATTAAGCAAGTTTTCATTGTTGAATAAACTATTAATATGTAAATGAAACACTTCTCGTTAATTTTTACTTAGCTAAAATTAGTGCCTATGGTTACTGAAACGGAATACTCGCGTAGTATAATTAAAAAATAAAAAGTTATAATTACATGTCATTTCATTTTATACAGTAGTATTGTGTTGCGTTTTTAATTTACTAGGAAATTATTTAGCGTTCTTTTTATCTAATTTTCTGCAAACTCGCCTGACCTTTTTGTTGAAGACTAACGTTCTCTCTCTGACGTTCTTCATCTGCAGTCGAAGAACCACTCGCTGCCGCCCGTGTCTCTCCAGGGTCAGGTTCTGTGGCGCGAGTTCTTCTACACCGTTGCGTTGGCCACGCCGAACTTCACCAAGATGCAGGGGAACCCCATTTGTCTGCAGATCGACTGGTACCACGATCCAGAGGCTCTGGAGAAATGGAGAACCGTAAGAGAACCTAGTTATTTCTGTGTGTGACATCGTGGAAGGCGGACGTGAAATTGAGAAGTATATTGCTAAAGGATCAGCTCCTTCTGGTTTGTTCAGGGCTGTACAGTGCACAAAAAAAATCAGTCTGTGCGATGAATAAAAGTAGTACAGTAGCACAGTTCTGCATGTGTATAGAAATTATGGTGATATATTTTTAAGCCCATATCGCCCATCCCTGGCCTTTGGTAACGCCCTCTGGTCTCCATCTGTCAGGCTCAGACGGGCTTCCCGTGGATCGACGCCATCATGACCCAGCTGCGGCGCGAGGGCTGGATCCATCATCTGGCGCGGCACGCCGTGGCCTGTTTCCTGACGCGAGGAGATCTCTGGATCAGCTGGGAGGAGGGCATGAAGGTACTTTGGGTCTTTTTGTGTGTTTGAGTCTTCATACAGGTATTTCAGGTGTGTCAGTTCTTAGGTGTTCGAGGAGCTCCTGTTGGACGCGGACTATAGCTTGAACGCTGGTAACTGGATGTGGTTATCCGCTAGTGCGTTCTTCCACAAATACACCAGGATCTTCTGCCCCGTGCGTTTCGGTCGTCGGACCGACCCTCAAGGACAGTATCTGAGGTATCACCAAACAAGCCACTTTAATGGATGGATTTGCTACGCCCACTTCTGCTTAATATTCATGATGTTCTGTGTTTGATGTACCACACCCACTGCTGTTTAATATTCATGAGATTCCATGTTTGATCTGTTACGCCCACAACTGTTTGATAATCAATGTGCTCTGTGCTCAAATTGACATTCCCACACCAAATAAGGATGTTCTGCATCTACTTTGCCATGCCCACATCCATTTATTATTTATTATACATGATAATCTGCATCGATATGCCACGCCGACCACCATTTATTACTTGTGACGCTTTGTGTAATCTGCCACGCCCACCTCTGTTTTATATTCATGACTCCACATTCGATCTGTTACGCCCACCACCGTTTAACATTCATGCCGTTCTGTGTTCAATCTGCCAAACCCGCTAAGGTTTAATGGCAACATGAATTTATTATTCCTGATAATCTACCTTCGAGATGCCAAGACTATGACCATTTATTATTCATGAGGTTTTTTGATTGATCTGCCACGCCCACCTCCGTTTTACATTTATGATGTTCTGAATTCGATCTCCCACGCCCACCGCTGTTTAATATTCATGACTTTGTGTTTGATCTGTCACGCCCGCTGCATTTTAATGTGTATAATATTCTGTATTCGACCTGCTACACCCACCACCGTTTAATATTCATAACATTCTGCGTTCGACCTGCCACGCCCACCGCTGTTTAATATTCACGAATATCTATATTAGATCTGTCACGCCCACTGCTTTTCAATGTTCATAACATTCTGCGTTCGACCTGCCACGCCCACCGCTGTTTAATATTCATGACATTCTATGTTTGATCTGCCACGCCCACTGCTGTTTAGTATTCATGATGCCTTTCTTTGATCTGTAGGAAATACCTGCCCGTTCTGAAGAACTTCCCCTCGCAGTATATTTACGAGCCGTGGAAAGCGCCAAAAGACGTCCAGCTCCGCGCCGGCTGCATCATCGGTCTGAGAGATGCTAAGCGCTCACTAACCCACCGCTGCGACTGTCTGAACCGGTTTAATATGTTCTGACCCGTGTGTGTGCAGGTAAGGACTATCCTCATCCCATGGTGTGCCACATAGAGGCCAGTCAGAGGAACCTGGGTTTGATGCGTCAGGTGCGCATCGAGCAGCAGAACACGGCCGAACTCACGCGAGGTAAAGCACAAACCGTACGACTTTCTTACGTGGAACGCAAATATGTCGCCTTCAAAGTGTCATAATGGTTTGATCTTCTCACAGATGAGGCGGATGACCCAGTGGAGGCGGGGCTTAAGCGTGAGCTACAGGAGGAGGAGGAGCTTATGGAGGGGGCGGAGCAACACAGCAAGTCCAAACGTTTCAGCGGTGATGCAGATCATAAATCCCAGAGACTCTACAGTTGAGCGGAGAGGTCATGTGACTCTAGAACTGCCCAATCAGACCACCATATGACTTAATCGATATGGACAAACAGAATCATGTTATACTGAACAGAAGACGGCATTTCAACTCTATTGATCGGTTTGTTGGGTCTGAACACTGGTGCTCGTTTCGCTGGTGCGTTTAATGAGAGATTTATCTACATTGAACAGAGTTTGTAAACTAAAAGAGGTGAATTATACACATTCCTAATTTTATGCAATAATCTTTCTAATGCAAATGTGTTTTTTTCAGGCACATGTGTATGTTATGCAAAAGATCAGTCAAACAGGAAATGAGCTTTGGCATGTAAATAAGTATATAAATATTCATTACAAAAACACATCTCTTCCATCTTTATTTGTCCCTCTAACTCTAGCACTCTATTCTAATTCTATTCTTTAATATAAGCTTTTAGACTTGCCCTCTATTCATTTACTAACTGCTTGTTTTCTTTGAAAAACACTAGCTTCTCTATTCGTTTTGTATTCTATCTGTTTTGTTATTATTTATTATATAGATAAATGTGTACTGTGTTAGGCTGAGACGTGTTATAGCACTTGCGTATCATTGCTCTTTTATTGGTTTTGATATATCGCTTTGGATAAAAGCATCTGCTAAATTAATAAATTAAAATGTAATAAATAATAATATCTTTGTTATTGATTTCAGAGATACTTTATTGTTTTGGATTTGCTTGTGGATGAAAGTAATCATTCAAACAAAACTCCAGAATCATATGACACTTATTAAATTCACGACTTCATTCATGTATTTAGTTTTATGTTCAGAAGCAGTTTAAAGTTGTGTTTGTTTTGTGAGGTAAGATCCGGGCGTCTAATTAGCGAGCTCATGAATATTAATGAGGTTCCTTGATAAGGAACTCATAAAGCGAGCACTTTCAAAACGCCTCCCTTTCCTTCCGACCAATCACGCGGGAGTACCGTGCGAGCGTCCCGTTACGTCATTAATATTGATGAGCCAGGCCTTCAGCTAGTAGCGCGTGCAGTCAGTCTCTCTCACCCCGGATCGGGATCGAGCGCGAGCGCCACGTCGCACAGCTGGAGAGGAGCAGCGATCATGGTGAAGGTGAGAGAACCAGCTCAGATCAACACATGCATCAAACTAACTTCTGCTCTCCTCTCCTCTCTCCGCATCTTTAACATGAAGACGCGTTACTCCGAAAGAGATACATGTGTGCAGTTACTTATATTAGTCATGTTTGGGTTTCATTATTTTCACAATGTCTTTACAATATAGTCACTTTAAAGTTTTTCATTTCGTTTTTTAGTATATTTTTATATGCAGTTTTCTGTTTTTAGATCAAGAATACCGTTTACTTTGTGTGTGTGTGTGTGTGTGTGTAATTAGTTATTAGTAGAATATTTTCAGAATATATATATATTGATTTTACCTTTTTATTTTTTGTACGTGTGTGTGTGTGTGTGTGTGTGTGTATAATTATATAATATAATAATTATTATTATTTTATTTTTTTATCAATGTGTATGTTTTTATCAATGTATTTATTTATTTGTTTAATGTATCCATTTATCAATCACAACTGAGTTGTGATCTTAATTTAATCGTTTTTTCCCCCTTTGGTCTTTTATTTATCATTTCTGCTTTATGTTATCTGTTAATTTGACCAAATATAATTGGTTATTAATGAAATATTTGCAGAATATTTTTTGTACTTATTTGATTTTAGCATATATTTTTAATGTCATTCATTTGACTTTTTTTGTAAATATATATTTTTACATAATATCTTATTCATAAATCAATCATAAAAAAATAATATTTTTCCACATTATTTTTTTTATGTGTTCCTTTGGTCTTTTTGCTTTATATATTGTAAATCAAATCTATGTTTGCATTATATATGAGCTGTTAGCTGTGCAGAAATCTCTTTATTGTCTGTGTTTGCAGCGCGTGAATTCAGAAGTTCAGTCCAGGAGTGAAACATATGAAGGAGCAGAAGAACACGCAGAAACCGAGCCGTCCGCAGGTACAATAACACCTCATCTGCATTCAGAAATCAGGACCTCCATATGGATCAGCTGACCTCTCATTTTAAACCACATACGCATAATTCATCTACATGTCATTACTGCTAGACTACATGGCATTATTGATTATGATTGATCTGTAGGAGTCGGCACAGATTTCGGCTCCTCTGGGAATGCTTGTGTAACTAAAGTTGCTCCAGTAAACACTGGTCTCTCGTGAGAGATTCGCTGTGGGCTATTTGAGTGTTTGTGGGAATGATCGCGGGAATAAAGCGCAGCTGGGAATTCATGCTTGTTTTCTGACAGAATGCTGTGTGATGATGCAAGATGAACATCACCACAACTTACAGTAAAATACATCAAAATCAAAAATTAAATATGTCCAGTTCCATACTGCAAAAGAAATTAATTAATCAGTCAGTTTCTTTAAATTAATGCATTTTCTATTTATTTTTATCAAGACTTTACTGCATTGTTATTTATTTGGTTTGTTTCATTTTATTGCATTACAATAATGAGAGTTTCTGTGCAAAAAAAAGTCATTATTTTTCTAAATTCTCATTATAGTAATGCAGTAAAAATAATTAAATTAATAGTTTAAAAAAATGATGATTTGGGACAGTCTCCTTATTATAATGCAATAAAATAATGACATTTAATAATGTTTTGGTTTAAAAAAGTAATTCAAATTTTCCAAATTCTTATTACTATAGTGCAGTAAAAAATTATAATTTTTTTTGCAAATTCTTCTTATAATGCAATAAAAATAATGACATTAATAATGTTTTCATTAAAAACAGATTCTTTTTCCAAATTCACATTACAATGCAGTAAAAATAAAGTAATGATTTTTCCCCATATTCTCAGTTTGATAATGAAGTAAAAATGATTAAATTGCATCAGATTTGCATAACTATAATGCAATAAATTAATGAAATTAATAATGTCTCAGTTTAAAAAAGTCATATTTTTCAATGCAAAATGTTATCTTTTTATTATTTTTGTTATAATGCAATAAAAATAATGAAATGAATAATGTTTTAATTAAAAAGTAGATTATTTTCCCAAATTCTCATTACTATAATGCAGTAAAAAATAATTAAATGCTCCGGCGCATTTTTTTAAGTTATGATTTTTGATTTTGGGGTTAAATATGACCCAGAAGAAATAACAAATTTTTTAATTCTAGTCATTAATGTTGAATATATTGCGAGTGTTAAAAGATGCTAATTAAACGTATGGCTGTTATTTTCTTCGCAGCAGCTGGCGGTAAAGAGCACCCTGTGGCTCCGCCCACCATGATCTGGCGCGTGACCGGCGGCCTCTTCAGCGCCACGAAGGGCGTGGTCGGAGCCACAGTGGGCGGAGTCGCCTGGCTGGGCGGGAAAGGTTTCGAGATCACCAAATCAGCAGTGACCGCGGTGCCCTCGGTGGGCGTCGGCCTGGTGAAGGGCGGGGTTTCAGCAGTGGCAGGGGGCGTGTCCACGGTGGGGTCGACAGTAGCCAATAAAGTTCCGTTCACTGGAAAGAAAAAAGACAAATCGGAGTGAAGACGCGGACCCGTTTGAGCTGAACACTCTTTACTGTGCTGATGCGCAGTGATGCTGATTTATGATTGGCCGTCAGAGGCATGTGACGGATGTTTTTGACCAATCAGCGCCCAAGACATTTGGCAAAGGGGGGTTTTGTAGGTCATACTGTGTGTTTTTGATGTAAACAGGCGTGATCTCAATGGAAAGTAGGGTTTTGTCCAGTCATCTCAAAGACACATTTATCAGTGATGTTTGTTTCTGTAGCTGTTAAACCACATCTTCGGATTTCTTCTGAAATGTTATCAGTCAAATTGTGTTTGTAAATTGCATTTATTATTTGAATATAATAAAGTCACATAAAAGATGCTGCAGAAAGGGTTTTCATTCACTTCAGTTTATCACTTTATATAAATTACATAATGGCTTAAAATGTAATGCCAAAATAAAATTAATAACGTTTTGCTGGAAAAGTCTGAAGATAATTTGATTAGCAAGTTAGCAAAACATCTTTAAAGTAACCATGTGGCCAAAAATGTTGATATAGTCAGAATTAAACTAAACTTTTTGTTACATTCTAGTTGAAATTAAACTTGATTTGAACTTTGTTCACTTTTATTGGCACAATTAAGCTTAATTTTAATAGCGGTATGTTTCTATTGAAGCTAGCTTCCCTCAGAGAAACAATCACGATTAAAACATTTTAAAGATTTAGGAAAATTTCACGAAGCACAAAATTCTGTAAAGGTTTGATATGATTTTGTGTAAAAACTTAACAGGCTAATTAGACTATAAAACGTACCATTATCGCATATTGGCTATCTTAGTAATACAATTCACATAGCAACTTGCACTATAGTAAGCTAACTGATTAGCCTGCTAAACCAGCTAACATTGAGAGCAGGCTAATCAGCTCATTAACTAAAACTGTCAGTTGTAAACACTTTGTATAGCTTAGCTGGCTAATTTGAGCAGGCTATGCTAGCGGATTAATTTTATTTAACAAATAAGCTAACTGAACACAGAAATATTGAATTAGCTTTGATTATATCTTACCTTTACATGAGTGCAGAGTCAGGATCACAACACACAGGGACAAAAACTAATTAAAATATACAACTTAAGTCACTGTGTATTTAATATTAAAACGGAGTATTATCTGACTTGCTAGGCTAGCAGCTAACTCATTAAAGAGACAAAAATGGTTCATAACTAGACCAATAAAACAAAACGCTCACATTGTTTTAAAATGTGTTTTTATTAGCTGGCTGAGTACCACACAGACTTGAGAAACAAATGCTGGTACTATATATCTCTTTAAAATTCAAAACAGCTAATATTCTGTAAAAAACTGAAAACACAAGCAGTAAAAATGTACAGCTCTGTAAGATACAGCTGTCATATACAAAACACTGGAGTACATAGAGATGGAGACAATGTACAGTGATGGAAGACCAAACACCTGGAGCCCATCCTACGCTATCTGTGCAAATACACTACAACATGGAACACAATACAGTCGTTTATACAGACGAGACAATCATTCATCTGTGGTTTGGACCCAAACACATTCCAACGATCCTGGGAGTCATGGAAACAGACGCAGGTATGTACAGGTGAGGCCGTTCAGAGCAGTGCTGCGGAAACTCTTCCCTTCGTCGTGAATCTGGATCCGTTTAAATATCTGTTCTTCTTTGGCTGTTTGCGATTACTTGTATTTTCCTATATTGAGGTCCGTTTACACCAAACAAATCTTCACAAATTTGAATATAAACAACGGAGACGGTAAATTTTTTCGACGAATATGTGACCATTAAGACTTGACCTTTGGTTCACGTTTTCGTCAACTGCAAGTGCAAATATAAATATGTTATTAAAACATTTAGCTTTTCGTTCAACCTGACGAATATTCGTTACACTCATTCATTTAGGGTTTGGCGTGAAAGTTCATGAAGACAGTATTTACATCTGATTTTTAAAATCAATATTTGGGATAATAGTCACATTTCATTGTATATTTTAGAATTTTACATTATAAAATTTCTAAAAATGTTAAAATTACATTTTTGCCACAATTTCATTGGACAAACCGTTCAATTGTTTTGAATGACTTCGAATGCTTGTGTTTAACACGCGAGGTAAGGTTGTAATACGATTCCATCAGTGGGTGGAGCTTAGGAAGACCACGCCCTCCCCATCTTCTCGTCGCTTCTGAAACAAACAGATGAATACAACTGAACGATTCTTTTATTATTAATCAGCAAATTTTGCATAGCTTCGACTTTTTACGAACCTCATAATCTTGGGCTTTTAGCGCTTCAAGAGGAGGAGGAGGAGGAGGGGCCGTCATCACCATGGCAACCGTTGTGTTGCCCCTCCATTTCTCTCTTTCCAGTCCCGCCCCCAACCGGCCAAAACAGACGCCCTGAAGGAAGTCAACATTAAACTTTGTTCGCAAACCATTGTAACGTATTTCCCGTGCAAAAAAACCTACCTGGTTGTTGTGGGACGGCAAACTCGTGGCCGTGCTCCCCCGTCAGGTTGCTCTGGGTGGTGTAGGGCGATGTACGGTGGCCTGCAGAAGAGAAACGTTTTAAGGCGAGACACTACAGGTGAATAGGGTAAATTTTTTAACTAGCAGATATCACCATGAAACTTTCCCAGTTGATTACCTACATTAAGATGAGAAAAAAATGTATTACAAAGTTTCTGTAATTTTATGTTTAAATATGCAAATTAGTCATTATCTAATTAAATATGCGCTAATTTGCATATATTTTAAAAAACGAAATCTCAGAATTGGATAAAGCCAGGTTCAAAATTCTTTTTTCATTGTGTTCACATATTAGATGGGAAAAAAATTACAGAGGGATTTATGGATATCTACTTTTGTTACCCTGTAAATCAGAATATACTGTCAATAGCCTTAAAAAATGTATTTTCGCCATGTTTTTTGGAATAAAATGTTATATAAATCAGGCTAGGAATAATATATTTACAAATCCCTCTGTAATTGTCTTCATAATATAACTAGGTACAAGACTGGAAAGTTTGGTGTATACAGGTGCTACTGAAGTGGAGATTTCGGACTTGGAGTATGAGAGAAAAGTCATTTTGAGAAAACGGGCTTTAAAGATTTATATTGTAAAAATCCACACATTTTTATATGAAAACATTGCTAACAAGCAAAACAACTGGCCAAGTAATTGTTTATAACAATGTAGACCATGAACAATGACAACTGAATAAAACAACATTGCCAAATAAGACCTTCAACTAACCACAGAGAACCACAAATACAGACACAAACTTATCATCAGAACTGCAACTCTAGTCATCTATGTCCATCGGAACACAAAGTTCACCCATGAGGGTTGAAAGCCTAGCTCTCCATGCCTGCACCATATGTAGGCCCCTCACCCCTCTCTTGCTGATGCCTTTTCAGCTTTTTAGATGTGCTCAGAGTCTTTCTGCAACGTTTTACACTCTCAGACTGGATGGATTCGGCTTTTGTGATCCTGAGCATGTCGGTTTCCCTGATGGTGGTGACGGTAACGACAGTGCTTTCCAGCCAAAGCTTATCCATAATGGCAAGCATGGCAGAGGCCCCCTCATTAAAAGTTGAAATGGCCATACTTGCAGCTGCCTCAACTCTACTCTTACCTACAAACACTGTTTTTGGACAGCGGGCCCAAATGACGGAGTTGAGGCACTCATTCGCATTTTGAGTGCCACCATGCTGCATGCGCTGCAGCAGGCTGTCACTTGACATGCGGTGGTATACAGGTATCAGCTTCTGGCCCACCTCCCGAGACAAAAAGTTTCCTGCATGGAGCCTGTGGCTCTCTGGAGTTTCTCTATTTTCCTCCGCTCTCCTATACCAACACCTGGACAGGTTGCACCTGGTGTGCAAGGGGACTTCGTCACAGGACATGCTATGGAGGAGACCAGCCCATATCTCATTTTTCATTTTCTCTATGGAACCCTGGTTATTTAAAATTGCCCCCATGTAATAATTTTGTAATGTTTTACATTTTTTGGCCGTTAATTTTCCCAGACCCTTCCCCCCCAATTTGCGTTCAGCACTTAATTTTCATAGTGCTGTGCCCATACGCTTATGGGCATGGTTGATGCATTCTAATTTTACTACCTCATGCCCAGGGTATGGGTTGAGGGATACCACCTCCCTGAATGCAGCACTGTCCCCATCTGACAGCATCTGAATGTATCTCAGCTGGTGGCGACTCACAGACCTGGCCCACATCCTCTTCGCTGCCTCCTGCTCCATTGCCTTGCTTGAGCCCCTAAAATTTTGTGCACAGTCATGCGTTTCTCTCCAGCTGTCAATTTCCTCATCTGTAATCTTTCCCTCATGCCTGGCAGCTTCTTTAAGGGCACAAGCATGGCAATAGGAGGATAGAACCTCAAAGTCGATCACCAGTCCCGTAAAAATATCGATGCACACCCCGATCCCATAGTGTGATGTGAACCCTCTTTTCTGCCAAGTGCCATCAAAAGACACACTGATATTTATCACCGCATCTGCATCCTCTCTCAGCAACTCTGCCACATCTGCATCAATATCTGCATAGGCCTGCCTGACCTGCTCCCTGGTCCTGTGAAGTGACTCAAGACCTCTCTCAATTTATGCCGCTAAAATGAAATGTGTATTGTATCAATAACTGTTCATTTGTTTTGTTTTTATAGATACAGCACACAGAAATCTGTACTGTAAAAGTAAAACTGACCACCACAACATAATGAATGAGATGGCACTTTATTCTATTCTTATAAATCTTATAAATAAATATTTAATCCATCCAAACAAATATTGTTACAGTAATGTTATAATATGTTAGAAGGTGGTAACAGCCACACGTATTGGGCTATTTCTGACATTAGAAATTCTAAACCTCCCATCGACAGCTTACGTTCAGATGCGCTTCCCGAGGCGGGCATTTCACTGGGTAATCCATCACTAATTTTCCTTTTCCCCCTTGCAAGTGACAACTGCTGTACTCTTTTCGATGATTGACGCGAAGTCATTTTCATTAATTCACTCAAAAGATCCCGCGGAAAGCTTAACCAAACAAGGAAGCGTCAACGCATACCATGTCATGTGACGATTCTGAACGAATCACGTTGTCAGAAATTGTCTTCAGCCAATGAGATTGCGCATTTAGAGTTAAATCCCCTCTTTTACTTTCACGATTGGTTGCTAATAAAAAGGAAATGACCATATTTGGATCCGACAGCATTGTAGAGAAGAGAGAGAGCTTTCCAGCAGTATATGTGATGACTGGGTACAGGCAGAGATCGCGGAGCAGCATGTTGATTTAGAACGCCAACTTTTGTTGAATTTATGAGAAATCTACAGACGCAAACAGACAAAGTGCAGTAAAATAAAGACCTTAATGTGTATTTCGGACTTTTTTTCACCACAAGTCTGAAAGAAGACATGTTATTGAAGACAAATATCCAAAAATCTCAAAATTGACCAATAAAAAAAAAACGATGTTTTTGCCTGCCGTGTCTCGCCTTAAAAAAAAAAAAATTGCGCAAACGTTCATAAAACGCTATCAAATTAACCAAAGGACATGGACTCACTGAGGGCGTGTCGGTGTCTTGCGCCGCGATGTTTCGCTCCGCTCGGTCCTGACTGCTCTCTCCTGACCCCTGCTGGACACAAAAAGCATTTAAACTCAGATTTTCCTTCAATCACACTTATTTGATCGCAACGCACGATTTCAAACACTCACGATGAGACGAAGTGCCGTTCTGCGTCCTCCGGCATGTAGGGGGCGCTGCTGCCCCTTGGGCTTCACTGACACCTACCACCTCCATGTGGTTGGATGGAACAGTTGCGAGAAGACCTGATGGATGAATGAAAATAAAGGCCCGTTCACACCAAGAACCTTAACTACAGCGATAATAACTAACGTGATTGTTCTGTTTATTATAAATACGCATTGCAGTTTGTCGCATGCCACTTTAAATGCTTGTGCTCTTTATAGTCCGATGGATTCTGATTGGCTGTCAAAGGTTTTATCATTCATCAACTAGAAAAAGATTATTCTGAATGTGAGTCCAACTATTTTGTTCCTTTGTGTCGTTATTGTTATAGCTGTGGTGTAAACTTCACTATTCTCTTATAGTTTAGACTCGTTCATACCAAGAACGATAACTACATCAATTACTATAAAGATAACTGAATAAGTGTGCGATATAATTCTGTATTGTGCTGAAGTTTTGTCGTCTGCCACTTTAAATGATTGAGCTCTTTAAAGCCAGATGGATTCTGATGGCTGACAATGTTTTTATCGTACATCGGATGGAAATAATACTCGCTCTGAAAGCGATTCCGACGATATCATTCCTAATTATCTTTACAGTTGTGGTGTGGACTTCACTACTCTATTATAGTTAAAGACTCGTTCACACCAAGAACAATAATTATAGTGATAAATATAAATGAACTATAACGTTAACTATATTAATGGAAATTGCATTGTTTATTCTAAACAAACTGCGGTTTTGTTGCCTGTCACTTTAAACGCTCAAACTCTAGTTTGATGGATTCTGATTGGCTGTCAATGTTTTTATCGTACATCGAAAATATCATTATGAAAGCGGTTCCAACAATATCGTTATCAGTATAGTTGTGGACTGAACTCTGCTATTATTTTAAATGTAGAATGATTTTTAAAACAGTATCTTTAAGAGCGTGAAAGTGGTGAACTGGGCTAAACTCTTACTGAGTCCGCGGTATCTGGAGAGCTGCTGGTAGATCTGCCGCATCCTCTCGATGTTCAGGCGGCTGGCCTCGGCGTGGTTCACCATGGGTTTGGGATAATCCACGCCGATCACGCATTTAGCAGCACGCTGCACCTCGTCCGGCGCGTTCCAGGGGTCGTAGATGAACTTGGCTGGAAAATCTTGGAGTATAGGTAAGTAACGTCTGCAATAAAAGGGAGAAATTAACCCACAGTGCCTCATCATAACCTCCACAAAACCAGAGCTCCGCCTCCGCACCGCTGCAGGGGATCATGGGTAACCCCGCCGCGGCCGGAAGCGCACACACACACAAACATACTCCCTCATATACAGAATACATGTGGCTAGTTGATTAGAAATAAAATTAACATATCAAAACAGGTAAAAAAAAATTATCTTATAATAAAATAAAGTCTTAGAATAACATCATATAAACAAATAATGACAAAAAAATATTTGACATGTGAAGTGCAAATTAGAGCATTCTGGGAAATTAAATGTTCAAGGTCTATAAAGTTCATCTATTAAATATAATGAAATGTATACTAATTACCTATTTACTAATTATCAGTTTATAGTAAAACAAATTAACAATTAAGTTAACAAAAGATTAGCACGAAAACTTAAATTTATATATATATATATATATCATAATATTAATTAATTTACCAATACTATATAACTTTTTATAGGTGACGACTGATTATTAATAACTTAAGTTTCTGGACACAAATCATGTTCATTTGACCGATTATTAATATCCAATGTTTAAGACATAACTCATTAAGTAATTGATACTGAAAGATTATTTGTATTACTAAAAAAATATATTATTTATTATTTAAAATGGATAATATAATTACTATAATTGTAATATAATAAATTTATCAACCAACATTTTACAGACACAATTTTACAGGCAACATTTCATTAAATTATTAATGTAATGTTTCTGCATGTAACTCATGCTAAAAAAATATATGTATTATTAAAAACAAAAGTATGCATTATTTAAAATAATTAATATAAATTAATATATTTACCTATTAATTTCTTTTGAATAATTTTTCATTCATTTTTATTTTAATTTACATTGATGTATTATGATTATTGGTATTTCTATGGGTAATGTGCATTCACACTGGATCCAGATGGAGGAAGCGAAGCGGTGCGGATACCCACCTGATGAAGTCTCCGTTGGGGTCGATCCTGCGTCCGAATCCCACGGGACAGTAGCAGTGGAAGAACTGCTGGAAGAAGGAGCTGCAGGAGTGGCAGAGCCAGCTGCCGGCGTTCACGCTCCAGTCGGCGTCCAGCAGCAGCTCCTCAAACACCTGCGACACACCAGAGCGTTAGCACGCATCAACCACACCGCTCTTACCCAGCATGCTCTGGGGCCGTACCTTCATGCCCTCCTCCCAGCTGATCCAGAGATCTCCTCGTGTCAGGAAACAGGCCACGGCGTGCCGCGCCAGATGATGGATCCAGCCTTCCTCACGCAGCTGGGTCATGATGGCATCGATCCACGGGAAGCCTGTCTTGGCCTCGGCCCACTTGGCCAGCGCCTCTGGGTTCCTGTCCCATGGGATGCGGATGCAGATGGGGTTTCCCTCCATGCGGTCAAAGCGCGGGTTGTTACTGGCCGCCGTGTAGAAGAACTCCCTCCACAAGAGCTTGTCGTACAGAGAGATCGACGGGCTTCCGCTCTTCACCTGCGACGGCACGGCATCATGAGATTATATATCACAATATAAGAAAACAGCATTTTTAAAAGCATTTCAATTCGGATTTAAGAAAAAAAGCGTTTTAAGAGTGTTTCAGTTCCGATTTATATATTACAATATGCGAAAATAACATTTTAACAGTGTTTCAATTACGATATATCACGATATAAGAAAATAGTGTTTTAAAAGCATTTCGATTATGATCTACATGTCTCGATATAAGAAAATATTTACAAGTGTTTCAATTACAATTTATATATCACAATATAAGAAAATTGCATTTTAAAAGTGTTTCGAATCTAAGAAAATAGCGTTTTAAAATTGCTTTAATTACGATCTATACATCATAATATAAGAAAATAACATTTTAAGTGTTTTGATTATGATTGACATATCACGATATGAGAAATTAGCGCTTTATATTACAATAGATACATTACGATATACGAAAGTTAGGATATATTACAATTTTAACATTAAATAACTCACTTAAAATATGATTTAATATATTTTAGATAATGGTTACATTAAATATATTTATAATATGAAAATATATATTATATTAATATTATATATTAGAATTGGATTATATTTAGATTAATTAGATTATATTTTAAATTAACTGATTAAATTACATTTCAGGTGAGTTTTTGTAGGTATACTACAAATTATACTTCAATGTAATGACTAAAATGGGTCAAATACATCACTGAAAAGGTATTAAAGGTTCTGCAGTGCCTCACCTTCTTGAAGAGTTCGGTGAGTTTGTAGTAGAACAGGCGACAGGACAGGCAGCCGAAGCGCAGGTACGGGCTCAAGCCCAGCGGACTGGCCAGCAGCGGACTGGAGTTCATCTTCGGACGCTCAAAGTTCTCCTGCCATGCCTGGAAAACAACAGCACACGCCTCAGACACATTCAGGTGACCACAGGTGGAGCCACGTGTTCGTGTGTGTGTGTGTCGTACCGCGGTAGAGTCAGGTCCGAGGTGTCGCTCCAGCCGCATCAGTGCCTCTGATTCTCCTCCAGGCCAAACAGCAGGAGCCAAAGACTCAGTGTCGAACCCTGAACACAATCATTCCCATGATTAGGCTTGGGTATCATTTGAAAGTTATCAATTCATTTAGATGTCAAATATTTTTATTCTGTGTCTTTTAAGAAGCATTCTGTTGCACCTGAATAACATTTCAAAATGCTCTGTCCCCCTCCTCCACTTTGATAACCGCTGACGACTTTGCCTCTTTTTTCACAGACAAAATCAATAACCAGTTCTCAACGCCACAGGACCTCCAATCAACCACATCCACTGCTCGAACTCCCATCTTCTCCTTCTGTCCCCTCACCGAGGCAGAAGTATCCAAACTTCTCCTCTCCAGCCATCCTATAACATGTCCTCTCGACCCGATCCCCTCACACCTTCTCCAAACAATCTCTCCCACACTCTTACCGGCACTCACACACATTATCAACACATCTCTCCTCACAGGCATCTTCCCCACAGCATTCAAGCAGGCTCAGGTAACCCCACTGATCAAAAAACCTACATTAAACACTTCTCTTTTAGAAAACTACAGACCTGTCTCTCTCCTTCCATTCGTAGCGAAAACACTCGAACGAGTTGTCTTCAACCAGCTCTCGCGGTTTCTTTCACAGTACAACAAGCTGGATGCTAAACAGTCAGGTTTCAGGAGTGGCCATTCAACAGAGACTGCGCTACTCTCAGTCACTGAAGCCCTGCGAATTGCAAAGGCCGATTCCAAATCGTCAGTCCTCATTCTGCTGGATCTCTCTGCTGCTTTTGACACTGTCAATCATCAGATTCTCCTGTCTACCCTCTCATCACTGGGCATCACTGGGATTCCACTTCGCTGGTTTGAATCCTATCTCACCGGTAGATCCTTCAGGGTGGCCTGGGGAGGGGAGGTATCCAAACCACATCAACTGGTCACTGGAGTTCCTCAGGGATCGGTTCTTGGACCCCTCCTCTTCTCCACGTACACTACATCGCTGGGTCCCATCATACATGCACATGGCTTCTCCTATCACTGCTGTGCCGATGACACACAGCTCTATCTCTCTTTTCAACCAGATGACCCAACGGTAGCTGCACGGATCTCAGGCTGCCTGGCGGACATCTCGGCATGGATGAAAGAACATCACCTACAGCTCAACCTGGCAAAGACGGAGCTTCTTGTCTTCCCTGCCACTCCGACTCTACAGCATGACTTCACGATTCAGTTAGGATCATCAATGATTGCCCCATCAACTTCGGTCAGAAATCTTGGTGTGATCTTTGATGACCAGCTGACCTTCAAAGAGCACATTGCAAAGACTGCTCGATCCTGCAGGTTTGCACTACACAACATCAGAAAGATCAGGCCCTTTCTGACACAGCATGCTGCACAACTTCTTGTCCAGGCCCTTGTTGTTTCTAGACTGGACTACTGCAATGCTTTTCTGGCTGGTCTGCCATCAAACACAATCAAACCTCTACAAATGATTCAGAATGCAGCGGCACGACTGATCTTCAACGAGCCCAAAAGAGCGCATGTTACACCTCTCTTCATCTCCTTGCACTGGCTACCAGTGGCAGCTCGCATCAAGTTCAAGACACTGATGCTTGCGTACAGAACTACCACAGGATCTGCACCCTCCTACTTCCACTCACTATTACGAACCTACATCCCCTCCAGAAGTCTGAGATCTGACAACTTTAAAGGAGATTTTCTCAATATTTAGATTTTTTTGCTCCCTCAGATTCCAGATTTTCTAATAGTTGTATCTCAGACAAATATTGTCCTATCATAACAAACCATACATCAATGGAAAGATTATTTATTCAGCTTTCAGATGATGTATAAACCTCAATTTCACAAAAATTGACCCTTATGACTGGTTTTGTGGTCCAGGGTCACATATATGCATGGCACGCATAACGGTACGCAAGTTCTTTCCCGTCTTGCACTTAAGTGGTTTAAAATCACATTAAAATGCGAACGCAGGATTTGTTAAGTGGAATCAAACTTCATGTGTCTTCTCAAATCCCCGGTTCTTGGATATTTGCAACCGGTTCTAAAATGGAACCGGTTCTCGATACCCAACCCTACCCATGATGCACCTCTCTAATCACACTGATCTACTTGTGTGTGTGTGTGTGAGAGAGAGAGTGTGTGTATGTGTTACCCAGCTCGTCCAGCAGGGGCACTCCGTATCTCTCTCTGTGGTTTTCGCTGACGGGCGTCACACAGTTTCCCAGCAGCTCTCGGGTCAGCGGCTCCAGCGGAGGCTCCGGCGGCTCCATGCTGCTCACCAGCGTCTGGAAGCGTTTGTAGGTCAGCGGCGGCTGACCGCTGTTCAGCTCCACGATCCTGAGACACCATCATACCACAGATTTTAAGTGAGGTTTTAAAGTTAACAATATTAAATTATGGTAGATTATTTTAATTATTTTAAACGGGTCTTTGTAGGTCCGATATATTATTAATTATCTGTTAAGTTCTCTAAGTGAGATGCATTGCAAATTATTTAAAATTTGTATTTATAATCTAGAATTTGATTGAACACCACACTGAAAATGTCTATATACTAAGCATTTTATTTTTATTCTAAAAAGTTAAATATTATATTAGCATAGTAGCAGATTATAGTTTGTGTAAATATGATCTGTTCTCACCGGTCCAGATCGTAGAGCGTGTGCGAGATCTTCGTGATCACCTCCACTCCCGCTTCAGTCGCCAGCTTCTTTATAGCCGCGTCTCGCTCTTTCCCAAACGGCTCCGAGTCGCATTCGAACGTCAGCCGGGACACCTTCCACTCCTGCCGACCAATCAGACGAGTGTTAGTGTGGTCACATGACCCAAGCACTTCGCGACTGTAAAACTCACGTCGTTACCTTGAAGAGGTGCGGGAAGATGTTGGCCGGCTGACCGCGGATGACGAACAGGCAGGAGTTGAGTTTGCGAAGACTGGAGTCCAGATCCTCCAGACACTGCAGCAGAAACCTGACACACACACACACACACACACACACACACACACACACACCTGTGAGCCCTACATAGATATAGCAAGCCTTCAAAACAGCCTTCAAGTAATATGTGTCTGTATTGTCCACCAAGCAAGACGATGAAGGTAATCCACAAAAATGACTTTAACAATAATAATCCACACGGTGCAGTACGGGTAAGGACTTCAGGAAACATAAACAGATGTGACTCTTAACAATAACCGACAGTAAAGAGACTTTAAATAGGGCAGCTGACGAGGGGCTAATAATGACTAACGAGCAAATTAACTAACGAGCTTAAACCAAACAGGAACAGGCAGACGTAACAGAAAAAGACATTTTAATCTAATGCATTTATTCAGTATTCATTTTATTTAATAATATTGAATACTACTAATAGTAATTTATTCATACTACTACTACTACCACCATTACTAATAACAACAACATTAATATAACTTATTTTTTATTACCTTAATGCGTTCAAAATATGAATAATGTATTCTTGATAATAATAATAATAAATACAGCTTTCAAGTATTATAACAACAACAACATTAAATTAAAACAGCATTTATGTATGACAGTTTGCCGTCTCTCTGTCTGACTCTCTCTCTCTCTCTCCCTCTCTCTCTCTCTCCCTCTCTCTCTCCCTCTCTCTCCCTCTCTCTCTCCCTCTCTCTCTCTCAGACTCCCTCCCTCCCTCCCTCCCTCCCTCTCTCTCTCCCTCTCTCCCTCCGTCAGGAACACGGTGTTCCCGTCTCTTTCGTAACTGATCTCTGTGTGTTTCAGGAACGCAGTCAGACTCGTGACGGAGCTGCAGAAACTGGGTCATCGCCGTGGAAACACGTGACAACAGGAGAGGTGTTAGCTAGGCCAGCAGGCCTTCATTCATTTAACATCAAACACCAGACCAGACAGAAACCAGACCGAGACCATCGACCTCAGAAAATCAGCAGACGCAATTCTGAGTTACTGAGAGCAGGATTCAATCTGAGTTCAGACTCGACGACAAACACACACACAGATGGATAATAAAACAAACACATACGATCAAACTAAACACACACAACACCTCAGAAAGTACACACAGACCAGCAGCACATCACACTATGTGTGGTCATAACCAATACAAATATATCATTTAATGCACAATACTTCTTGAACACAAGTTCTGGGGTCGTTCTTCAAAGAGCCACCAGACGGAGCCATTTAACCATTAAATTAAACTGAGATGAAAGTGTAGTTTGATCATGATAATAATGAGTAATCAATAAATCAACATACACTCCCATAACTCTGTTATGACCACTGATGCTTATTATAGTACTCTTTATATTTTATATACATATTGTATTGATGTATTAACAATTCATTATAATGATACCTTCATTTACTGATTTACGGTTATCAATAATAATACCTGTACTAATAATAATAATGATAAGTAAAATAATAAAATCATTAAAACTTGGTTAATTTTATTATTATCAGTAATATAAAACTAATAATTAGATGTTATAATTGCCATCAGATGTGGTATATTATACTACATAGATAGGTGTTTTAAGAATTAAATAATTAAAATAAATAAAATCAACTAGATTTATGATTAGCCATTAAATTTAAATAGCTTTCAAGTATTAATTATTTAACATGTTAATAATAATATTTATTATTTACTATTTAAATTTTATGTATTAAAAAGTTTAATACGGATTACTTAACTAAATATAATACTAAATATAATACTGCGTTATGAATTTTTGTAAATATACAATTTGATAAATCATATGTTTAATGTTATTAATAAATAATAAATCCATAATTGAATGAAATGCTGTAGTTGTAGTGTTGTACAGTGAAGCACAGTGTGTGTGTGTGTGCTGTGTGTGTGTGTGTGTAGGTGTGTGTGTGTGTGTGTGTGTGTGTGTGTGCTGTGTGTGTGTGTGTGTGTGTAGGTGTGTGTGTGTGTGTGTGTGTGTGTGTGTGTGTAGGTGTGTAGGTGTGTGTGTGTGTGTAGGTGTGTGTGTGTAGGTGTGTGTGTGTAGGTGTGTAGGTGTGTGTGTGTGTGTGTGTGTGTAGGTGTGTAGGTGTGTGTGTGTGTAGGTGTGTGTGTGTGTGTGTGTGTGTAGGTGTGTGTGTGTGTGTGTGTGTGACAGCGGTCATGTGAGCGTCTCTCACCTCCAGCGGTTGATGCCGCGGTTGGAGGCCCCGGCGAACCAGGGGTCCAGGAAGTAAACGCAGCGCAGCGTCTGGGAGCCCCTGGCGGCCTCCAGCAGAGCCGGGTTATCATGCAGACGCAGACCCTTCCGGAACCAGTGGATGGAGTTGATCGGCATGATGCTGCGCAGCCTGAGACACACACAGCCACGACTATCAACAACAAACACTTCATTCATTCATGTGCTACCAGGAATTATAATAGAACGCTGTTTGCATCAACATTATTATTATTAAACTATTATTATACAATATTCAACTTAACTTATTGTTATATAATATTAAATATACTTAGATGCATTACGTTTTAATATAATATTAAATAATTCTTACTTTATGTAACAAAATGACAGCGTGAATATAAAGCAGCTCATTAGCTGTGACTTTACCGCATAAAATTACATTTTTAATGCCGCCACAAATATTAACATCATAAACTTAAAGCATTATCTCTTAAACTCTAAATATATACACGCCTCTATAATTCATAAAATTACCAGTAATGCCGATTATATTTTTGATATATTATTACACTTTAGATTTATTATTATATTATATAAGCTTATTAACATTTAAATTGTAATCATTAAAATCAAGTATTATTATTAATAACATTACTAATTTCACGTGTTATTATTCAATAATAATTTAATGTATTATTATTATTTATAATACTTAAATGCTATTTTAATTGAATTAGCATGAATAATAATGATAGTGTTACTAAGAATAATATAACATTAATATTTCACTTTATATAAAGCAGCATGTTAAATAACATACACATGTATATTTATTATAATATATTACTCCATTTTAGATTTTTTAATTATATTAATATAATAAAAACTGCAACATTGTTTCACTTGATTTAGTTTTTATGTAACAGACCGGCATAAGAAACATAGCTCGATAGTTTCATGAGTTTAAACAATAAAACACTATTTTTAATAAAAGATGAAGCCCTCTGCACACATTATCATCAGTTTACACATAAGTTAATTTTGAATGTTTCATAACTTGAGCCTCAATCCTGAATCTGGGTCATTACAGTAAGTGTCGCTTACGTCACAAAACACGCAATAAATTAAGAAAAAGAGTAGTAATATGTTAGGTTATCGTGTTGTTAATGAACTGGGGCACGGATCCGCTCTTTATGTAACCCGTTTGTCTGTTTATATTGCATTAATACAGGAGTTTGTGAAGGCCACTCACCTGAGGAGTTATTAAAGAGGAGATGAGTTTATGAGAGTCCTGATGATCAAATCATCTCAGAGTTCAGAACCACTGCAGACCACCGAAGACCAGCAGCTCCACAGAACCGGGCCAACACAGAGACGGTTTACATAACGCTCCAGCGCTCTGCGCATGCGCCGACACATACAGACCCGGCGAGAGCACAGATTTTAACACACTAGAATCTCACACAGCTTCTTTTGTAACGTTTTAAGCCTTCTAAAAATAGTTTTGCGGGTCTAAATCTCCAAGTATTCATGTTAAGTAACTATTAGCTAAATTGCGTATGAAAAGGCTGTACGATAATTATTTTATACAGCGCATTTAAACCGAAGCGCTCCTTCTATAGTCGCAGCTCTATGCTGGCTGCGTGCCGCCTAGATAACTCACGCCGCTCG
>NC_136737.1:1495000-1497500 GCF_936440315.1 Barbus barbus | reverse complement strand
TTAACAGCCAATCAGATTTGTGTATTCGCTGTTCATCACAGCGCCAAATACTTAAACATTTAGACTTAATAGGCTATTTATTTTCAAACTTTTTACATTTTAATCTGGACTACAACATGCCCTAGATATTGTTTGAGAGTGTTTTGATTCTTTATTGTTCGGTAACACATTACGTTAGAGCTTCATTAGTTTAGGTTAATCTCATTGATCAGTAAACAATATTTAATAACACATTGTTAAAATCGTTATTTAATGAGCTAACATTAACTTAAGGTCCTTGCACACTGAAATTAACCGAATTAATCAAAATGCATGCAACGCAGAAAATCGAACCTGATCCAAATTTTTTTATGACAGACGAAAGTTTCGTAGGCAGTGTGTAAACGTGATTGACACAACGTGAGGTCGTAACTTCTGTAGCAAATGTAGCTCTTGCTCATTGATAATGTTAATGCATTAATTAGTTAACTAACTAAAGTTAACTAATGAGATCTTATTGTAAAGTGATACCTATTGATCTTTATCATTTTTTGCACTTTAATCTGTAAAATGTTTAACTTTATGCATATTTGTGTATTGCTTTATTGTATTTAAATGTTCAGTTATTTTTATTATAAGGAAAAGTTAGTAAACCTGTAATATGGTATACCGTGATAAAAGCCTTCGCAAATTAAGGTCATTGCACACTGAGTCTGAAATGTTTGCATGTTAAAAAATAAACACGTTAATAAATAAATAAAATTTTGTCCGTCATAAAAAACATTCGGACCAAATCTGTAGCATGCATTTTGATAGGAAAGGATGACGTATACAAAAAGAAAAAAAAAAAACATACGAAAATTTCGGACTCGGTGTGCAAGGACCTTGAAAATTTTATACTGTTATATTCCTACTAGGGACAATTCAGTAGTGGCTGGATATAGGTAGGGACAGTCGTAGTGTCTCTACTAAACTCTGTGTGTGTGTCTCTGTCGCAGGACGCCGTGGAAGCGCTGCTGTTTCTCGGGGGACGGCGAGTATATCGTAGCCGGATCGGCGCGGCAGCATGCGCTCTATATCTGGGAGAAGAGCATCGGGAACCTGGTGAAGATCCTCCACGGGACGCGAGGAGAGCTGCTGCTGGACGTCGCTGTACGCTCTCACATTACTGACATTACCTCATATACCAGAGATTTCATTCATATTCTCAGTTCCTTTTTATTTTAAATTCATTTGAACTTTTCAGTGATTTATTTTTGTGTGTGTCTGTCATTTGTATTAGTTATTTATTTATTTTTTATATTTTTATTTTTATATTTTTTATTTCAGCTGTAGTTATTTATATAGAAAATAATATATGGTATTTGCAACTTTTTATTTCGCAATTCTAACTTCAGAATTCTAACTAACTTCAGAATTCTAACTAACTTCAGAATTCTAACTAACTTCAGAATTCTAACTAACTTCAGGATTCTAACTAACTTCAGAATTCTAACTAACTTCAGAATTCTAACTAACTTCAGGATTCTAACTAACTTCAGAATTCTAACTAACTTCAGAATTCTAACTAACTTCAGGATTCTAACTAACTTCAGAATTCTAACTAACTTCAGAATTGCGAGAAGAAAAATTCAAATAGCTTCTTATTTGATTATAATAGTACTGTAATTTTTTAATTATTTTTATGAATCTCATTAAAATAAATATAAAACAGTAATAAATGATGATGCCAAACTAATAATTTATTTTGTTATTTTTATTTGGTAATAACATTATTATATTTTTAATGTTATTGTTATTTTTGCGCCTCGTTAAAATACATAAGATATTAGCAGACATATTTTTTTAAGTGGTGTAAAACGATCAATAGCAATTAATTTCATAAAAAGATTTAGTTTTTGTTTGCACAGTATATGTGTGTGTGCTGTGTATATTCATTATGTACATATAAACATGCATGTATATATTTAAGAAAAATCCGTTTTTATATTTTAAATATATTTATTTATAATTTAAACTATATATTATAAATAAATATTTTTAAATATATACTGTATGTGTATTTATATATACATAATAAATATACACCGTACACACATGTAAACAAAAACTTTATTTTGAATGCTATTAATCACGATTAATCATTTGACAGCACTTTTTTATATTAAAATATAAAATATGTAACATAATATAAAGAATAATAATAAAAAATGTTAGCTATTTATTATTGCATTTTATTACAAATTAGTATTTATTTGTATTAATGTTGTTATTATTATAATTTAAATTTTTAAAAAGTCTGAATTGTGGGATAAAAAAAATCACAGTTACCTTTTGTTTTATATTTTTATTCCATGACAGAAGTTGGTTTCCATAATTTTAGTATTTGACCTTAACCCTAATAAAATGAGAAATGTTGCCTTGGCCACCAAATGAAATGTTTATGAGCACATTTCGTATTATTTCAGCTAACATATATTTAGCGAGCATGTTTTTCGTCTGACTGATATGGAGTGATATG
>NC_136737.1:1442500-1490000 GCF_936440315.1 Barbus barbus | reverse complement strand
AGCATGTTGAAAAACTTCAACGTTTATATATAATCATGATTTAAAAACGGGATGATTCGTGAGTCTTTTAAAAGAATCAGTTCAAAAGAGTCATTTGCTTGTGAATTGGACTGTGCAGCAGTGTTGTTTTAGTATTGTTTATATACTTTTTTTAGTATTTTTTGTAGTTTAATGCTAATAAATGATTCTATTTAAATACATTTTTCTCATGATGTCACTTCCTCTGACGCCTGTGTTTGTGTCCCGCAGAGGTCCATCCGCTGCTGGGTGTGAAGGGCGACAGTAAGTCCAAGAAGAAGGCGGCGGGGCGGCCCAAGGGAACGAAAGGTAAAGACAAAGACTCTCCGTTCAGACCCAAAGTCTGCCGGGACAGAGCAGAGGGGCTGGGGACGCCAGGTAAGATGACCTTTGACCCCTGGGTCCCGCCTGGGTCCGGTGCGGCTTCAGCTCAGCTGTGATTGGCTGCTTCCTGCTTGCCTTCCTGTCCTTCCTGCTCTGACCTACTCGATGTGCGAGCGAATGCTTCAGGTCTGCTGCCCCCCCCCCCCCCTCTCCGATCATTCCCATGATGCCCTGCAGCAAAACTCGCATACTAAAACCGGCCTAATAATCCAGTCAAGATACTAAACAAAAACAAAGACTGTTACTGGTGACGTTTCAGTTTTAACGATGCTTTCATTACTGCTAAAATTAGCTTTGAATGCAAATCTTTAAAAGATTCAGATTCAAATATGAATCACGATGAGCGAATCGTATAAACATGATTTAAAAGCAGCTTGATTCATGAGTCATTTAAAGAATCAGTTCAAAAGAGTTATTTGTTTGTGAATTCGATTGTGCAGCAGTGTTATTTTAGTATTTGTTATGACGTATTTATATTTTTTTATAGTTTAATAGTTTTATTTAAAATAAAAAAATTCAACTTGTTACATTAATGTAATTTTTTGTTTTATATATATATATATATATATACCTTTTTATAATATAAATTAAATTTGTTTATGGTTTAACATTCTTTTTTTTTTTTTTTTTTTTTCATTTTTGAAATTTTAAGTATTATTTATATACTTTCGTAGTATTTATTAATTTTTTTATTTTTTACATTTTGTTTAATATATAAATGTTTATGCATTTTATATTATGTTTTCATTTAAATTATATTGTATTTAAATAATTTCAGGGGGGGGGGGTTCTATACTTATATTTTCTTTATTTTTCCTATTTAGCTTTTAGTTTTAATAATTGTACTATTTTTATTTTTTTTCTAAAATAGAAACTTAGTTTATTTCACTTCATTTTTAATTTAAGTTTTTCATGTAATAAATTAATGGTACTTTAGCTTTATTTTAATTAGTGAAAATTGTTTATTAGTAAATGATTTTAGCTTAGTCGTACAACTACCAGCTGGGGTTGCTTTGAAGATGCGAATAACGATTCGCTTGCGATTATCTGTGACGATTTATGTTATTAATTGGATTGAAATGAGCTTTGGTGCAGATTTGCATTGCTGTCGCTTCGCTCTTTGGGCCTTTACGTTGACCTGAAGGATTTAACGATTTTTATTCATGACAATATTAATTTTACATGTTAGTTTGTTTAATTTAACCGTACGAATGCTGTTCTTTCAGGAAATCTGGTCTCGGCGGCGTACAAGCAGCACGAGGTTCAGGGTCTGGACTGAAGCTGAAGGCCACCGGCGCCCCCTGTCTGTGTGGATGAATGACGGCGCTCTTGTTTTATGGACTCTATGGACTGTATTTGTGTTGTATCATTACAGAAGGACATTACAGCCAGTTTGAAGGCCGTCTGATCAGTTTCCTCGCATAGAGAGAGTGATAGGAAGAGGGAATCATGTATTTTTTTATTTAGAGTAGATGGATCTGTCTCTGTGTATAAGCACTAGTTGTCTTTTATTTGTTTAGCATTTCTTTCTTTTTTTCTGAGACCGGTTGTGTTTTTTTTATACATATTAAACCAGTTTGTTTTTTGAGAGTGGCTTCTATGTGTAAAATGTTTTGGTAGAATGTTTTCAGAGTTATGAAGAACATCTGTGGACTAAATCAACCCAGTCAGGCTGTTTTTCTGTCTACAGACGCGGCTCAAACAGCCTCCATTTTGTTTCCTGCACTCACAGTTTCCGTCCAGCATGAGGCGCCAGCGGAGCATGAATGAAAGAGAGACAGAGAAAGACATTTTTCTCTTATTCGGTTCCATTTTGAGCTTTTCTACTGTTGGATTCCATCTTGTGTTTCTGTGTTTTATTCACAAACATCTGAAGAGTGAAAATCAGACCAAAGTAAGGGAACATCTGAGAAACACTCAACTTTCTGAGTCAAGTCCGCTTCTGTTCAGATTCTCTCTGGTTTGAGGCTCAAAACATCAGCTGTTACTCGCATGCTATTTCTTATCGTCTCAAAATAGTTTGAAAGAATGAAAATAGTGCTTTAGTAAGTCATAATTAGGATATTTTAAGAAGTCAGGCAAGTTTGCCTCTTTTTTTTATTTTTTTGATAAATGTAGAAACTTTACATAATTTTAAACTTTTCATGTCACGATTTCAAATGTTTCTGAAAAAAAAAAACAGAACCATCACAAAAAAATTATAATGGTGTCCACTACAAATACCATTACAAACCATCAACTTTTAACCATTAAAACCATTAATATGTTTTTTTGCAGTGTGTTTTGGGACATATTCCATTAGGATTTATTGGTTTTAACAAGCCACCAATAGATGACCAATTACCAGAAGAAGCCCACAGGGTCCAATACGGTTTCCATTAAGTCTCATTATAGCCAGTAAAACCATTACTAATTTTGTCATGGTGTCTGTTGTTTTTTCAGCAGGGTTATAATTTAGTATTTAATAATGCAGACATTTGAAGCCATAATTTCGACTGTTTACCTCATGATTATGAGTATTTCCGTAATTTAAAGTAATTTCGATTTAGTATGTCAATTTCAACATTTAAATGAATGGCTTTGTGTTAAAATTTCGACTGTCATGATTAAGATTGTCAATTTCGACTACATCTCAATTTCGATCATTAGAATTACTAAAGTCATGACTTGTCATACAATTATTTTATTTCTCTTACGTGACAGAAATCATTCATGAAATTTGGATAAACAGCGTTATTTGTCAAATCTTGAGGTAAACTACATCTGATATCAAGGAATTTAAAATCTTGGTAGTCAATTTCATGCTATATCTCTATAAAATGATGTAATATTCATGAACGGTAGGAAAGCTGTTGGTAAAACGGAGGGAAAACTAAGCGCGGGACTTTGGTTTGTTGACTTCACTTAGCAACGCCCACTTCAGTAACGTACAACTCAACACTCTTTAAGTAGCTAATTAAAATCTCGTCTTTATTACAACCACATGTACATCATATCCCAAGAAAATGATTTCTAAAAGTGGAAACGAGCAAAATCCAATGAGAGAGGCAGAGTTTTTCTGTTAATCTGTTGTAAAGTTGAAACCTTGTTGTTTGCGGAAAGGTGCGCTGAAAATATCTGATAAATTTGCACGTTATAACAAAACGCAGTTCAGTGCGTCGATCGTCTTTCTCTCCAAATTGTTGTACTTCTGTTAACACCACTTATAATTGAGTCTTTATAAAAGTTTCTTTTCGTGACATCAATTGTGAAGAGCACAAGAAAAATAGCTTTAAAAATACTGAACTACAGTTATAGTGCAAGAACCCGCACGTTGCACAACACACGCTCACGTTTCCGCTGCCCGATCTCCAGCATAACCCTGCACACCCAATCCCATACGTATCTGACTCCCGATCCGTCGTTAGATTATCCGATATTATTCCCAGAGAATCAGATTGATGACTGAAAGGAGGAGGGGCTGTGCTAACGCCACAAATTAGCTAGAGGAAGACAGTCGGAAAGGGAATTCTTTAAATTTTGTGCAAAAGTGACGTAATTCGGATGTCGTTTATAGCCTAGTTGCAAATCATGTCGAAGAAATGAAATCTCACGGTTAGCACCACCTTAAAATGATCCGTAACGTAAACTTTTCTTGGCACCAAATAAAATTCGTTTTGTCTGGCGTCAGTATCTGTTGTATTGCTTCATGCGGTCGAATCAAACTGCAGTGAATTCGCTCCCTAATAAAACATCTCTTCACAACACAATGCAAAACAAGATACTGCAAATATAACATTTAAAAATCAATGTACTACGGTGTTCGGAAACATCTGTATCTACAGTAAACCTCAATTTTAGGAGGTAGCTTTGTGTAGTGCGGCCGGTCCAACACACACACACACACACACACAAACACACACACACACACACACACACACTCACACACACACACACACACACAAGTCAATCTGAACACGCACTAGGTGGCTGTCGCTATACAGTTGTGACGGTGAGCAACGATGTAGGGAGTTGCAAGGCGTCTTCCCTAGTGCCCAGGCGCGTTCCATGCGTCAGGAGTTCCTCTACCGTGGTCCAGTCGTCCAGCAGCTTCCGGTTCCTCATGCGACTTAGTTTCCTCTGGCTCAGCTCGAGAACGGCATTACAACTGTCTCTATTAGCTCCTCCCACAAACCCGCCGCTATGCACCAATCCTGATGCAGCTATGCCGCTGCTGTTTCTGGTCTGTCGTTGTTTCTGCAGCATGTGTTCGCGGCGCTCGGTGCGGCTCCAGTAGCGACCCATGCGGACCTCGCTGTGACTCTCTTCGTCCGTGCTCATGCCGCTACGCTCATCCGCCAATCGGGACGCTCGATCCCGCAGCATCTGGTTTCGCAAAGCACGCAGATTCCCGCCGGGTGGTTTCCTAGCGGGCGTGTGGCCCTCCAAGGTGCTGTAGAGTCTGCCTCCGCCACCGGATCCCGCGCGGTTGGCGGGTTTCGGCCAGGTTTCGTTGGCGTCCTGACTGGGCGTGTGACTTAGAGTGTGGAACCTGTTGTTGGGCGTCTGTTGGGTCACGAAGCTCATCTGGAGTTGCGGTTCGGTGGATGCTCGGATCCTGCCGTTGGCGTGAAGATTTGGAGGCATGCAGCAGTGTTCATCAACTGGAGAGATCAGGGACGGTTGACTCATTGCATGTAGAGTTTGTGTAGGGAGTGCAGTGGGGTGTACAACAGGGTGTGCAACGGCGTGCATAAGGGCCAAGTCCGGCTCCTCAGGGAGATTCATGGGCAGGTCAACTCTGTGGACGCAGGGATGCAGCGTGGCGCTGCAATAGTTGGGTGAGGCCGGGTGACTTGCTCGTCTGTGGTACTCCATTGGCGCCGGGCGGTGATGCAGCGTCCTGCTTCTTCTCAGCATTCCCGCAGAACTTGGATGAGGAGCGGGATTGAACAGCGAGCCGCTGCTGGAGCTGTGCCTGTTTAAACACGGACGCTCTGCCTTGCGGTATTGCACGGACGAAACACGCGACAAACCGCGCGATCCCGGAATGGGCATGCAGATGTTTTGAGGCTGCACCGTCAGCGTTTCAGGGATGGCCTCTAGGGGGTGTTTTATCTGGCTGTCGCGCCGCTCGCGGGAGCATGGCTCCCCCTGGTGGAGCATGCGTGCATTGTAATGGCGCATGCGTTTCTCGAGCAGACGCTGGAAGCGGAGGAACTCGCCGGTGCTGACGCTGTAAAACCCAGAGTCGCTTAATTCCGACGAGATGAAGGACTCTGACGACGGCGACCTGCCGTGGCGCTCCTCAAGCCCCTCCTCTGTCTCTACGCCCGACAGCTCCCCCTGGTGGAAGCTACCATCCGTCCAGCCGAGCCCGCTGTCCAGCTCATGATGAAGAGGCAGGTAACCCAGGGGTTTCTCCATCATGTAGTCATCGTCATCAGTCTGTCAAAAACACAACACATAGGTGACCACAAAACCAGTCATAACAGTCAGTTTTTTTAAAATTGGGATTTATACATCATCTGAATAAATAATCTTTCCATTGATGTATGGTTTGTTATGATAGGTCAATATTTGTCTGAGATACAACTATTTGAAAATCTGGAATCTGAGGGAGCAAAAAAATCTAAATATTGAGAAAATCTCCTTTAAAGTTGTTCAAATGAAGTTCTTAGCAATGCATATTACTAATCAAAAATGAAGTTTTGATATATTTACAGTAGGAAATTTACTAAATATCTTCATGGAACATGATCTTTACTAGAAAAAACTATAATTTTTTTTTTAATTGATTAATTTTTGAGCAATAATCCATTAAAAGTAATGAGTTACAGTGATTTTACCTGTTTAAAAAGACTGTGTTTTTATGTTGTATCTAAAAGCACCCTCTAATGGTGAAGAATTTACTGCAATGTTTTACAAAAGAGCAGCAGCATGATGAAGACTCAAATGATCGACAATTAATTATTAATAATAAAAAATTATATGATTTAAAAAATAAGTAAAAAATTTAAATAAATTCATAAAAAAAAAAAATTGAGAGTAGTGCTAGCTTCGTCAAACTAGGTTCCAGAATGCTATTATGTTCTCAGTGATTTCAAATGCATTGCTATGCAATTACTGGGATGTTCCTGGAGTACTGCAAGTGAACGGCGCTTTATTGGTCATCCCAAAGAGGCACAACATCACTTTCATTACTCATACAATTAACAAAAAGCAAAACAAGAGGCCTCTAACACTAGCTTGCTCTATTCTTTTCTATTCTATCTGTTTTCTTTTTTTATATCATTTAAACAAAAAAACCTTGCTACATGTGCTGTGTTACGCTAACTGAGACTTGTTATTTTTAAAAGATATTATGTACCTTTAAATAACAAAAACATTTATTTTCAATGATAGTTGAGTTAATTTAAGGTGACATGGGCGTCCGTTGACGAGCAACAACATTACACAGAGCTTAACTATATATGCAAATGAGCAGCGGCAGCCAATAGCATTGCATACATTAGATACTGCAGTCGCTGACAATTACGCCACAATGCAGATTAAATCACTGTCAGTGTGAAAGCATCTCAAGTAATAAAGAAAAACGTAGGAAAAGGTACTTTACATTTGAATTTGAATGGATTTTATTGATTGAACGGTCACTCTGGTGGTCACAGTCTTCAGCCGTATTTATGATCACTAGTTGCCTGGTAACACATAACTTACATAATATGTGACTCCTCGCCTCTCGGTCTGTGACGGATGAAGAGAATCACACGAGAAGCAGAACAACAACAGTCCCTCAGATCTGAACTCGCGCCGCTGATGCATTCATTAGCTGCTGTTGCATTTGAACTATATTACAGATGTGTTTCACTACACCACAGTTTTTAAGGCAAGACACGACAGGCAAAAACTTTCAGCAATATTTTATCATGCACTGGTTCATTTTGAGATTTTGAGCTTTCTGGCTTTTCAAAACGTTGCTTCAGTGGAAACAAGACATCCAAAATAATTCAGTGTTTGTCAAACAATTTTACTGCACTTTTATCTGTTTGTGTCAGTAGATTTCAATATCTTCCCAAAATGAGTTTGTTTCTCCACTTCAGCAGTTTATTCAGAAGGATTTCATTGGCCTGGATTTTTGGTTTTGTTTTGTTTTTTGCACTTTATGTATTTGCATCAGTATATTTCAATTACAGTACATATCTTTAAAGGCTGTTTTCTCAAAATGAGTTTCTCCAGGTTTTACAGTTTCATTCAGATCTATATTTCTACTGAAGGGTTTGTTCATGTGATTTGACTGGTTTTATATTTGCACTTTACAGAGTTGCATCTAATTTAAACATATCTTTAAAGGGCATTTTCTCAATATTGCCACAAATATCCCCCAGAGACTTAAGACTGGTTTAGTGCTTCAGGGACACATATGTCAACAAAATCAAATGAGTTCAGATTATTATTATTCAAATGAGTGCATATTTAATTTGACTATGCATATTTAAACATAACATTTCAGACAACTTGTAAATACAGAAATAGTTGACAATTCTTAATGTATTCAATCAACTGGTCAAGTGTGTTGATGTTTATTAGTCAGTTTTTACACCCTGTGATGTCTTGCCTTGAACATACACTTCGTACAGTTCCCCGTGTGCACACTGAATGTTCAATAATTGAGCGGCTCTTCGTCAGTTATTCCTTAAGTCCTGGTCATATATTCACGCTGTATTTTGTGACTCTCACCTGACTCTGGAAACTTCTGGGTTCCTCCAGGTTGGAGTTGCAGCATCTGATCAGACAGTTCTGTCCCTGAGACACGCCGCTGGAGAACTCCGGGTCCTGAAACGAGCACGACACACTCCGTTATAACGGAGAACCGGACACGCCAGAACCAAGTACATTTAGAATTATTACATCAAGAAGAGCATCATCAAACCCTTTCTGCTCTTGTGAGAAGAACATGCGAGCATTTCCGCTGAATTATTAGCATAATGAGGCTGTGATGTGGAAGAGTGATTATTTTAAATGACTGAACAGTAAACGTCTGTCTCTCTGTTTCCTGTCTGTCTCTCCTTCAGTCGCTTTATTAAAGGCTCCTTCCTCCTGAAATGTGTGTGTGTGTGCATTCCCAAGCGTAGCTAAATGCATGAATAATTCCAGAGCATAAGAGAGCAGCTCCATTTTGAAAAACGCGTTTGTTTGGAGAACAGCTCACACACACACACACACACACACACACACACACACACGCACACACACACACACACTCAATCACACACACACACACACACTCAATCACACACACACTCAATCACACACACACACACACACACACGCACACACACACACACACTCAATCACACACACACACACACTCAATCACACACACACACACACACACACACACACTCAATCACACACACACACACGCACTCAATCACACACACAATCACACACACACACTCAATCACACACACACACACACACACTCGATCACACACACACACACACACACACACACACACACACGGAGACACACACACACACACACACACACACACACAGTTCAAAGGATGAAACAACTGCTTTAAACACTCATTTAAGCTTGGCATTGCAGAGCGATCAGGGTTTGGAAAGACATTTTTGATATTCATGTCAAAGTCTACAATCACACCATAAACCAAAGAGTCTGACAGCAATTATCCTTTGTCCTTTTTTTATTTACATTTACATCATTTTAAATGTGGCACATATCAGACTGGTTTAAAGAGATCAAATTCCTGAAATTATCTGCATGCATAAAACTAATTATCTAATAATTAACATTAAAAATTACAAAGACATTTTAATATATTTCCATAAATAAAATATAGTAATAAAAAGAAATGCCAGTCATTTCTATTTATTATTGTATTATTTTTTATTATTATATATTTTTTTACTAGTTTATTTTAATATACATTAATATTATACATTAATTAGGACAAAAATGACTTAAATGTATTGATATTATTAATAATTATTATATTATTAATTATGTAGCTAAAACTAATCTGATTATGTAGAAATGCCAGTCATTTCTCATTATACTGACATATTTGTATTTATGCAAATTTATAATGATACATCAATTTAATAATGATATGATTATAAATTAAATCATTTTCATAAAAAAATACATATTTCATAAAAGTATAATATATTAAAATTTGATTTAATTATGGATGTAGTTTTTTTAATAAAAATGGTATTTTGACATTTTCTTCGCATAAAGGGCAAATCAATAACTACATGCATCTGATCATGAATATTAATATCCTAATCTGATTATGTTAGTATCTTACGTTGTAGGCCAGTCGTTCTCGGTGCTCCAGGTCTCTGGGTGTGTTTGGTAGATACTCGTACCTGCTTCCTTCTCTACGGGTCCCGGGCAGGGTCATGTGATTGTAGCACGTCCTGAGAACACAACAAACACTCATATATTACACTCATAAATATCTGTAGGAATATGATATGCTGAAAACACATCTCTGGCTCCGCCCCTTCCTCTAAGACGCTGTTATTGAATGTTTGTAAGCAGCTTCTGTGAGCAGCTGACCTCATTCTGATAGAAAGACCAACAGCTGCATTGTGTGACTATATGAAATATGAACATTACACTTCACATGCAACAGAATTATTAACATAATTGGTATACTGATAGCACACGTACATCTCCGAGACGTCTATTTGACGTCTGCATTTACATCTGCAAGACGTATTATTTAGGGTGTTTGCTCATCTGCAATACGTCTATATGACGTTTCCTTTTATATGTCAAATAGACGTCTATTAGATGTCTTTAAGATGTTTATGATTTAGAATGCATGTAAAACTGACATAAGACGTCTGCCAGACGTTTATAGACAGCAGATGCTTTCCATATCAAGAGATCTTTAACAAACACCACTAAATATGACATATACTGTTGCAAACGGTGCATCTTTTCTGATAAATCAGAATCAGAAGAGCTTTTATTGTCAATTAAGTGTGTTTGCACAGCAAGGAAATAAACTGAACTTTGTACTTACACAAATCGGCAATGAGAGTATTCCCTACATGGTCTATCTTCATTTAATATATACAGATTTTAATAATAAATATTTACAACAATCATTTTACAATCGAGTAAACTTCGCGCACGTCACGTGACCTGATTAGCACGCGCGCGCGCGCCACTGTTTCCTCACAGCGAGAGAGGTGATGTCCGATTCGCGTGCAAATGACTCTTGTGAACCAGTTCTTTTGAGTGAGTCCGTGAAGAAGATTCATGAAACAAACTAGCAACTGTTTTGAATCAGAATAACTCAAGCAGCGAATCGTTCAGAGCCGTTACTGACTTCCCAACCGACTCCGTCACTGAAAAGCGCGCCATTTTCCAGATTTGAAAATAAACGGCGACCGTTACTGCGATTAACTGCAGGTTAGTGAGTCTTATTATTAATCATTTTACTAAATGTTTGTTTATATGACATAACTTGTAATTAAAGATACATATTCTTAGCATTTTAACTGTTTTTTACATGATTATTATTATAATGATTCCATTGTCCTCATTTGGATAAAAGCGTCTGCTAAATGACTAAATGTAAATATAGTTTAGCATATAGCCAGGTCCAAATGTAAGGTCAACAGGTAATCAACACATTTACCTCTTTTAAACGATCACAAATGTTCTTACAAATATGTATTTATACGACACAAATACAGTCACTGAAAGTATCAAATTGGAACAAACAACGCTTATTAGTCTAAAATGGGACATCACAATCACAATATTGACTTAAGCTAAGACTCTCTGCACTCAAAACTATTTCTCAGTTATTTAATTTGGCAGCAAAAAGGTAATTTGGCAACTAAATGATTCAAATTTAGGAGCTAATTGCTCCCTAATCATGTTTTTAATCTGGAGCCACTGCATCCTTGACATATTCTTCTAGATCTCAATAGTCCAAACGTCTTTGGTATATGAGTTCTGTGGTGAGTGTTGATCACATGTGAAGCAGTAAAATGCAGTGAACATTATAATATGCTTGCATGCACATTCACATGCGCATGAATGCAAAACCTAGCGTGACTGTGCCTTAAGGCTGCTCATATGCTAGAGACGGCTCTTGACGGATGGGAACACATCAGATGTGTTTTCAAGTTTGAAATCCAGTGGGATGGCATAACTGGACCCGCCCCTCGGACATTCTCACTGGTCAAATTTTGGAAAGTGTTACTTTCAAAAACCCTTGTGTTTTTGGCTTTTGAGAATCAGTTCGTTTGAATGAGTCAGCCAAAAAGATGAATGAAACCACCTCAAGCTTGTTTCGAATCACACTTACTCAGCGAATCGTTTATGGAGTTCAGATTCATTAGGCAAATAACTAGAAGAATAACAAAACATGCAATAAGTGGTAAAACTATTTGTGTTACATATGAGTTTGATTATGATTATGATAGTAAATGAAAATAATATGATAACAAGTACTAGTTGAAGCAGCATAATTGACTGTTTTTGTTCAGGAAAAATAACTATAATAGAATAAAAGCCAGTTTGTACCAAGGACGATAACTATAATGATAACTATGTTTTAATAATCGTTCAAATTCAGTGAGAACAGGGAAGTCCACACCACAACTATAACAATAACACAGAGGAACAATGTCATTGGAATCATGTTTTTTCCAGCTGATGAATCGTAAAACAGCTGACAGCCAATCAGAATCCATCCAGCTTTAACAAGCTCAAGCATTTAAAGCTGCTGGCGACAAAACTGCAGCATGCTTATAATAAAGAGAACGTTATCGTGCGCTGGTGTGGACAGTAATATAGTTATTGTTTTAGTTATATTTATAGTTATCGTTCTTGGAATGAATGCCAGAAACCTTACACATTCAAGTGAAAAATGCCTGTTTGCTCTCGCGTTAAAAATAATTACGCAAGCACTCTAAAAAGTCATTCACACAGGACACACTCTTCATTAGCAACAGAATTGAAACGAATGCAATAAGTTACTCATTTTTACTTAATAGAATCTCAAAAACGCAATGCTAATAAAATGAATAGACGAATAGCATTTTTAGGGCCAGATTTATTAACCAACGCAAACCATCTTTTGGTGTTAAAATAGTACTGTCAGGATTTACTAAAGACACGCAGTGACGAATTAGCGCTGAAAAGACGTGGACACAGTTTTTTTTGCGCCTGATCTGATTGAATATGCATTTGTAGGAGTTTCCCTTTCAGACGGAAAATTTATGGGAGGAGAGTGTTAAAATGAATCACGCAATGCGATTTACTAACCTTTGCTGTCATCAAATTACTGGTATTTGCAAAAAAAAGCATATCTTAAAGCCGTTGCTACTTTGCGCTGCTCTTGGTAGATTGCGCTGGTCTTTATGGAAATGATCTGGCTGCGTCTGTGTTCTTTAAAGGGATGGTTCACCCAAAAATTAAAATTATATAATTAATTACTCACCCTCATGTCGTTCCAAACCCTGATGAAATATCTTAATTTGTGTTCCGAAGATGAAGGTCTTACAGGTTTGGAACGACATGAGGGAGAGAAATTAATGATAGAATTTTCATTTTTAGGTGATCCCTTTAATGTGTGCATTGTCAATAAATCCCACGCAGAACTTTCCCCTCCCATCGGTGCTCTTATTGAATTGGGTTTTAATGTTAATTTGCTCTGTTTAGTAAATCTGGGTCTGTTTAGTAACTATTAAAAGACTGTCGCGTGTGAACGGCCTCTGAAGTGCACGTCTGTGTTTGTCCTGCAGGTGGCAGCGGTGAGCTGCAGGTGTGTCGCACCTGTCCGAGGGAGGCAGTCGCGGCAGTGTGCATGAGTGCGGTCGGAGAGGGTCCCACGGTCGCTCCGTTTGCGTGCTGCAGTCCGTCGTTCTGTTGTACTTCAGGCTCCGCCCCCGGCCCTCAATCTGAAGCGTGATTGGCTGCTCGTAGCTGGCCAGGATACGGAAGGCCTCTCGCTTCTGCAGGTGAGTCAGATCCCGACCGTGAGCCTGAACGACAAGACAAATGCGGTGACCGGAAAGATCGAGATTAATTTGAGCCCTCATTTAAGCGCGGATCTCGTGCGTACAGCCATTTGCTCTATTTCACCTGATTCGCTTTATCTCACGCACACACTATTATAGTGAAGCACAGCTGTGTAAACATACCCCCCCCCCCTAGCAGACCTCAGGCTCACATACACACACACACAGCTATCCTTGTAGGGACTCTCCATAGGCGTAATGGTTTTTATACTGTACAAATTGTATTTTCTATCACCCTACACCAACCCTACACCTAAACCTACCCCTTACAGGAAACTTTCTGCATTTTTACTTTCTCAAAAAACTCATTCTGTGTGATTTATAAGCTTCTGTACCCATGGGGACCTCACTTTAGGTCCCCACCGTGACACGAGTCCCCATGAGTCTGTGTGTATTCAGGTTTAAGTCCCCACCAGGATGTATAAACCTGTACACACACACACACACACACACACACACGTTATTCTCATGATGAAAATAATGCTGCATCTTCATACCAACACACATCACTGCATGAGTTACGAGAGAGAGAGAGACGGCGCACGTGTGTATGTGTGTGTGTGTGTGTGTGTGCGTGTGTGAAACAAGACGTGGTGTATCAGCATCAATGTCACTCCTGATCACCATCAGCACACACACTCGTGAGCATTTACACACACACACACACCAGACTCACCCCCATCCCGTCGCCCATCCACGGCCCTGACAGTCGACAGCCCATCACCACGGCAACAGATGAGCAGGATCGTGCACCGATGCTGTGAATTCACAGATGCAGATGAAGATGATGAAGGAGCAACGCAGCCGCTGCCGGCATACATGAACACACACACACACACACACAGAGAGAGAGCTGCAGTGAGAGAGACACACAGCAGAATCAGACGGACGGACGGAGCGCTGTCTCCTCTCTCTCTCTCTCTCTCTGAGCGTTTGCTCCAGAACACAGACACTCCAGCGCTCAGGCCCCGCCCACCTCTGACACTTCTCTGCTGAGATTGGCCAGGCACCTGCATCTGTCAGCAGAAAGCCAGAGCTGATTGGCCGGCGGGGTTCAGCCCTCGTCAGACGCTCGTGCACTGGGTCTCCGGCATTCAATCAGAGCTCTGAAGACATAAATATGCATTTAATTAATGAGGGGAATTAATTAACGCACTCATCACTAGTCCTAGTATTAAAGTATTAAAGTTGAGTGTGTGTGCGTCGTCCCTAAATCATGAGCTGTGCTGGTGCTTTATTAATCGAGCAGGTGCACCAATTTCACCTGCTAAAAAACAAAGAAACCACAGACACTAACAAACCATAAAAAAATGCATAGAAACTGCATAGCATCCATCCACAACACTGTATCAACGATATAGCAATGCCCTGGCATCCACTAGTTTGGATTCTTGATTTTTTCAAAGGATTTTAAGGAGAATTGATACTTAAAAATGAGACATAACTGAGACCGTCATGAAGCCTCCTGAGATATGAAAGAGCACCAAAACAAGAACAAACATCTTGAGTTTAAAGACACAAATGACCTATTCTGGTGTAATTCTGGCTCTTTTATAACTCAGGAGACTTAATGGAGATCTCACTTTGGTTTCATTTAGGTATATCAACCAAATCTCAGATGTTTATACCTCGAGAGAAATAAAAATGTAAATAGCAGCTTAGACTGTTTTTTCTTGAAGTTCATATTGAGATCTCAGACTTCCTCAAATTGTGCTCAGATTTGCCAAAATGCCATTATTGAGATCTCTTCTATAACTCCAGAGGAGATTACAGGAGAGAAGCAGGACACCTCAGGAGGAATCTCTCTGAGATCTCTGCCTGTGCCGGCGTGTTTTGGTTGGGTTTTTAAGGGCTCTGGGATGGAGTTGCCCTGCTAAACTCACTGGTGGGGGACGTGAGCGGAGCTGACAGCCGTCAGGGAAACACACTACAGCAGTGTAACATGCGCGCGTTTCTCCTGCGGCCAGAGCACATGCAGCGAGGAGAACGCACGCCAGAGGAAAGTGCAAATCTGTGTCAAGCCATCAGAAGTTCCAGTAAACCAGAAGAGAGGCATGAATAAATAAACTCCGTGTCCTTAAAGTCAGGGGTTCGGCTCGGAGAGACGGAGACGTTCGCTGACAAAAGGACGTGACAGAATCAGAGCACAAACACTCACGCAAATAAAGCATTCCAGCATTGCAAACACACAGGGACATGTTACTGCTCATTTATAGCTCAGGAGACTTGATTTTCAGAGGTTTCTTCTAAAATTCCTCAAACCATACAAGTCATCCAGTAAGAGTATAAAGCTTTAAAATGTGACCCTGGAGCACAAAACCAGTCATAGCAATGCATATTACTAATCAAAAATGAAGTTTTGATATATTTATGGTTGGAAATGTACTAAATATCTTCATGGAACATGATCCTAATGATTTTTGTCATAAAAGAGAAATGTATAATTTTGATCCATACAATGTATTGTTGGCTATTGCTACAGATATACCTGTGCTACTCATGACTGCTTTTGTGCTGCAGGGTCACTAATGAATGTGGAGAGCAGCTCAGATCATTTAATGAGAAATATTTGAGCTCATACTGACATTTTGAGCACAGAATTTGATATCTCTGCAAATCTGATCATCTTTGTTGTTGTTTTTTATTATCTTTTATTGTGTTAGTTAGCTGTCATTTTTTAGTTATTGTTACTTAATCAAAATAACCCAACTGCATTAACTGGAATGCACATGATTGCAAATTAACTCTTCATATCTCAGGAGACCTCAGAATCTGAGCACAGTTCGAGACATAAAAATCCTCTCTGAAATCCTGGAGGTGCACATGAGATTAACAGGGTCTTTTTCTCAGGAGAAACCTCTGAGAAGCAGCAGCAGTCTTATCTAAGAGAAACAGCTGAGATATTGTGCTTATCGGAGTGTAGATTGTGTTTAAAGAGCTTCAGGAAGGTGCTGCAAGACGCTGTGGATCAAACCGGTAGTTAGCGTTGAGACACACACACACTGCTGGAGGGACGTGTCAGCTCAGATCAGAGGAGACAGCAGTTGCACTGCAGGCGGTGTGTGTGTGTGTTTGTAGGAGGACACACACCTCCTGTGGGATTACCCATAATGCCCCAGCTCACCTCCAGATGGCGACGTCTCACTCCTGACGGCACATGGAGGTCCGACGGGTCACCCGGCCCTAAACCAGAGACACGAGTGTTAGGTGTGTGTTTGGTTACACATTCATATAAACAATGAATCGTGTCTCAGCCGGCACTCAGGAAGACACATGTGTTGCCATGGTGAGAGCCCTTCACATGAACCACATCAACTTCTGTAACACACACACACACACACACACACACGCTACAGCCAAATATAGACAAACCTGCTGTCAGTCCACATGACAAACACACACACAACAGCAGAACACACCAACCAAACTCACACCATGTATAGTACATTTAGATATTTAGTTGTGTGTGTGTGTATAGTATACAATTTAACAGCAAAAATATAACATAAAATCCTGAAATATTAATGTGCAGCAGTGGATTATTGTGACTGATTCTATCAGAAATAAAAGCTGCTGGAAGAGGCGAAGGATGTGAGCGGTCGCCATGGTAACAGATACAGGGATGGCACAGTGACAGAGAGATGCTCTGCGAGTCAGACCCAGACATTTACGGACTTAAAGATTCCCTCTGTGTATGTGGAAATAAAAAACTCATTAATATTTACCCTTGAATAATTAGCGTGCGTTTAACATCTGTTTGCCGTAACACGCTTGGCCACCAGGTGTCGCTGCAGCACTATTTTGATCCACTTCAAATGTTGACTACAATATATATATATATATATAGTAGGCACTTAGAGGCGTTTGCATCTGAACTCTTCATATATGCATACACAGACGGAAAACATCATTTTTTCCCCATGCCATCTCCAGTTTAAACAGCTAACACAGGAATTGTGTTCTGTAATTCATTCTCCGTCTCTAATTATTGCCTCTTTCTCAAGTATTATGTAAATACATATGCATATCTCTTTACTGTATATTTGACATTTACATTTAGTCATTTAGCAGACGCTTTTATCTTACAAATGAGAACAGAAGCAATCAAAACCAACAAAAGAGCAATGATATACAGGTGCTATAACAAGCCTCAGTTACACGGAGCAAGGTTATTCTTAAACTATATAATAAATAAAAACAAAACAGATGGAATAGAAACAGAATAGAGAAGCTAGTATTATTATTATTATTATTTAAAGAAAACAAGCAGTTAGTAAATGAATAGAGTGCAAGTCTAAAAGGGGCAAGTTATTATTATTATTTATTTTCTAAGAATAGAATTAGAATATAAATGTTTGTCTGTTATGTATGCATTAAGAGCACCTTAAACCCCCAGAACAAATCCCTAGAGTGTCTATAGGCGAATAAAGCGGATTCTGATATCTCTAGGAACTGAACAGCGCTTTGAAGCTTGTTCTCGGTTGTGTTTTGCTGGATCGGGGGTCGTTTAGTTTGATTTATTTTAGGTCGTGTGTAGGTTGACAGAGATGATAAAAGAGTGGAAAACCAGCTCCGAGCGCCGCGCGCTTCTATAATTAAACGCCGAAAGTTTACGGTAAGCGCGCGCGTTCACGCCGTCTTTGTTTTTCCCCCGACTGACGTCACGCATACCTGAGCTGCGTTCGACGTCAATCTCCATATTTGGACGCGGACGGAAAGCGAGCGTCACTAACAACACGCAGTGTTTTCCATCCTGACAACCAATCGGTAGAGCGAGGAAGCCCCGCCCCTCTGTTTCGTTGGACGCCGGGCGGGTCGCTCACTGACGTCACCGGCTGTGTGCATATATATGCGCGGATTCGCTCTTCTTCTGCCCAGATCAGCGCGCGGAGACGCGGACACCGATTATATCGGACCTCTCTCTCGGGGAATGTTCATTATTTCATCCTCATCAAACCTCCTGCACTAATTCACCAGCAGCTCTTAACTTTCATCTTAAGCTCTACTGAACGGAATACAATGACGCTGGGCACCGGAGCGGAGGTTTCTGCCGCCGCGAGCTTCGTTTGCAGACTGTTGCGCGGCCGCGGACGCTTGAGTGACGCGCAGCTCCACGTCTTTAGAGACGGTCTCGCGCAGGCGCTATCAGGTACTCCAATACATGCTTTTATGCTTCAGATACACAGTAAACTATTGCATGTGTGACCCTGGATCACAAAACCAGTCACGAGATTTATACATCATCTGAAGCTGAATAAATAATCTTTCCATTGATGTATGGTTTGTTATGATCGGACAATATTTGTCTGAGATACAACTATTAGAAAATCTGGAATCTGAGGGAGCAAAAAAATCTAAATATTGAGAAAATCTCCTTTAAAGTTGTTCAAATGAAGTTCTTAGCAATGCATATTACTAATCAAAAATTAAGTATTTATGGTAGGAAATTTACAAAGTGTCTTCATGGAACATGATCTTTACTTAATATCCTAATGATTTTGAATTAAAAAAATATATATAGTTTTGATCCATGCTATGTATAGTTTACATTTTACATTTAGTCATTTGGCAGACACTTTTATCCAAACCAACTTATAATTGGGAAATACAAGAAGTGATTCATCTTGACGAGGCAATCAGACAGAGGAAGTGCTCGAAACACCAAGTCTCAGTCATTGTTCAAATAAGTGCAAGCTAGTAAGGGAGGGAGACAAAGATAGAGGGAAAGATTAATTTTTTTTTTTTTTTTTTTGAGTTTAGGGTGAAGTCAAGTAGTGCCGAAAGAGATGAGCTTTCAGTTGTTGGTTGACGATTGCCAGGGATCCAGTATTCCTGATAGGGGAGGGAAGATTATTCCTCCAGCCAGGAATGGTGTTGTCTATTGCTACAGATATACCTGTGCTACTCATGACTGCTTTTGTGCTCCAGGGTCTCATATAAAAGTATTACCGTTATATCAATGCACTTTTATATTGATTCAGTGATCATAGTACATCTAATGCTGGATTTGAACAAAATTGTTTTTTTTTTCCTCTAGAACACTACCAGCACCACTGGTTCCCCGACCGGCCGCAGAAGGGATCCGGTTACCGCTGCATACGGATCAATCATGAAATGGACCCTCTGATTGGCCGAGCAGCTGGCCGTATCGGACTGACCAGCGGGCAGCTTTTCTCGCTCCTGCCGCGCGAGCTGACGCTCTGGGTCGACCCGTACGAAGTCTCCTACCGCATCGGCGAGGACGGCTCCATCTGCGTTCTCTACGAGGCCGAGCCGCCCGTCTCAAGCCCCGCCCCCTCGGCCTACGACCAGACGGCGAGCTGCAAAAACCGCTTCATGATGGGCGGCCGAACAAGTCCGCCGAAAAACTACCTGATGATGGTGTCCAGCTGAACGCGCGACCGGTGTCCGACCAACCGCCGAGAGCTTACCGTTCCCACGACTTCACGTTTAAGGCCTGATCCTAATCCTTTATTTAAGATTAACTTTAAAGCACTGGTTGTTACGCAACTTCACGACTGACTCTAGAAATATTTTGGCACTGTGACTCTTGTTTATTTTTACGATCCCAAAACAGGTTTTGGGTGTTTCCACTGGTGCTCGCGCACTGTTTCAGTGCAATTACGATACCTCACGACTCTTACGAGAATGTAAAGCAATTAAGGGCCTGAAATGTACTTTGCGCAAACATTTTTATAAGCTTACAAAGGTTCTCTTGAAAGTCAGCCATGATGATGATAATAATAAAACTAGTTTGCGCTTTATAGCGCCACCTGTGGTGACTTCGAGAATGCAATGAATTTGCATTCAGTACGTTTCAGGCCTAAAACAGTGGTGGTGCTCTATAAATTCTGCAGGAGCTGCTAACGAGAGATGTATATCTCAAATATGTGACCCTGGAGCACAAAAGCAGTCATCAGTAGCACAGGTATATCTGTAGCAATAGCCAACAATACATTGTATGGATCAAAATTATACATTTCTCTTTTATGACAAAAATCATTAGGATATTAAGATCATGTTCCATGAAGATATTTAGTACATTTCCTACCGTAAATATATCAACTTCATTTGATTAGTAATATGCATTGCTAAGAACTTCATTTGAACAACTTTAAAGGAGATTTTCTCAATATTTAGATTTTTTTGCTCCCTCAGATTCCAGATTTTCAAATAGTTGTATCTCAGACAAATATTGTCCTCTCCTAACAAACCATACATCAATGGAAAGCACATTTATTCAACTTTTAGATAACGTATAAATCTCAATTTCACAAAATTGACCCTTATGACTGGTTTTGTGCTCCAGAGTCACATTTTATACTTTGATATAATGAACAAACTCCCATAATCCCCTCTTGCCTTAAGCACAGCGCCACCGCTCCCTTAATAAACGTCACTGCCTGGTTCTTTAAGTCTTACTGTGCAATATTCAGGCAATACGCTCTTGAACCTCCTCTGGTGATGTCATGAACCGAGTCGTGCGGACTGGAGGCTCCACCGCTGGCATCTCTGGGGAAGTGATTGTGATTTCCCAGGATGCTTTGCATGTGTTAGTTGGTTTGGGGCCGGAGCGCCAGCAGAGACTCTCGTCTGTAGCATCTCGCGGGCTGCTGAGCAGCTTGTTTACTGTTTTAAATGTAGTTTGTAAGCTATTTCAGAGCAGAGTTGCTTTTAATGTACATTTTGTTAAAAATGCATTTGTGCAGATAGAGCTGTACAGTCGATTTTTATTACAATAAACCTTTTATGAATGAAACGCTCCTCTCTGGTGTGATGTGTTGTGATGGAGTTTCATATCTCTGATCTGTTCTTGAAAACTCCCACGAGCGGCGTCTGGTTGGCGTTCGGTGGGCATGCTGGAGTTTTCTGGATGTGTCTGGGCTTGTTTTTCTCCTACACACACTGACAGACTTCAGACACACTTATCAGCAGCAGATTTACCATGAGCTGCCTAACTAGACCACACTATAAGGCATCATCGGTGCAACTGACATGAAAGTTAAAATCATGCTGCCTTATAAAAAAAACAAACTGACAATTTGTCTATTGGCAGCATTACGTGAATTGTTTTAAGCACCTGTATGCAATCCCAGAATGCACTACATGCAATATTGTGTCATATTTTGAATTACATATATCATTTATCTTCTTATTACATTTGTATACTTATTACACTTTTAATTTTAGGCCTTATATACTTTTTTCTTTTCATATACTTTATACTGTATGTACGCAGATTTCATTCTCATTTTTACTTCTATTTAAATGAGTTTTTCTAAATAATGCAACAACCATTTAAAGACTAAAAATAGTTTTGCTGTGCTTGTATGACAACAAAGAGATTAAATTGTGCTTTTAAAAAAGGATAGATCACTAAAATAGATTTTAAGTCAAATTGTTTGCTTATCAGAAATGCTAGTGTCAAATTATTGGAATGAATGAAATCTTTCTTGTAGCTAAATTAATATTAAATCATTAGATGTGAGTGACATTCAGCAACATGCTAACGTCAAACTCTTTTGAAATCAATTACGAGCAACAAGTTATTGTCAAATTATTGGATTGAATTACAGTTGCTGAGAAAACGCATGTAATTAAATTACAGTTACTTGTGAAAATGTTATCCATTACAAAGGGGGTTGCATTTTAATTTTCTCAGGCACACACACACAGATTTGATTGATTTCTTTCATAAATTGCATTGATTGGTCTAAAATATGAGACGGCAATATTTCAGGAGTTTAGGACACATGCTTATTCCATAACTGTTTTATTTCCTGTTTGGGTTTATGTATATGCTTTATTTTTTAAGATTGGCTTTTTTTCAAGGCATTGTTAGATGCCAGTGTTTCCCGTCATAACTATGCAAAGCTTTGATTTCAAAAACTAGCTATTAAACCATTTCTTATGATTTTAACTCTGTATTATCAGAATTTTACCAGAATCAGAAAGATCTCAAAGTAAAAAGAGCTGCTAAAGTCTGATTTTGTGGTGGCTTAAGATATTATAATCGTAATTCAAGTGAAGAGGGATTGTGAAAGTCTGGCAGTAGTCAGTGTTGATCAGTAAGGTTAACCCTACCTGCTTTAAATGTTTCAAAATCATTAACAGTTGAAAGCATTCGTTAGAAATTTAGAAAAGTAATCAGAAAGTAACCAAATTACTACATTTTAAACAAGGTAACTTGTAATCTGTAACCTAGAACATTTCCAAAGTAGCCTTCCCAACACTGCATGTGACACATGCTAACACATGCTAACAACAAACTTTACTGTAAATGGTCTATTTTATTGTGCATCAGACATATCAGTATTAAAATCGCTGCCTGAGTTAAGTGTTTCACATCATTCCCTCATGAGGTGTTGTTTGGGTTAGTGCACTAGATATCTGGAAGGGTAGCTGTCTATTTAGGCAGTATAGGCTGCACTATTGTGTCCCTCGGATTGTTTTGTTCTGTTTGTGAGCGATTACGGTCAGCAGAGGATTTAGGAGGGTTTCTGTCCTGACGTCATAAAAGCACAATCGCTGCTTTAATTGAGGCTGCTTTGTTTGTGTGTGTGTGTGTGTGTGTGTGTGCGAGTCAGACAAACACACGGGCAGATGGCCTGTTGAGCATGAGACTGCCCACATATGGAGACGCACACTATTGTTCAGAGACGCTGCTGACGCTTGAACACACGCACACACACACACACACACACACCGTCAGCTCAATGGAACAGAGATGGACACACAAAGAGAGAGGGATATTCTTTACAAAGAAATGATTTGAGGTTTTATGTTCAAAGACATGCAGGCGTTTCAAGTGAGCTGTCACTCGTTCTGTTCAGGTGGAGTCTGATTTCATGGGTCAAACCTGTTGAGCTTCCTGCATGACCTCTGACCCTTCAGCTGCAGGGGTTTCTTGCCGTTGTTTTAATTGTATTTGTGTGTGTGTTTGTCTTTTATCCCTGGTGCAGTATCCCTTTTAAACAAAGCAGTAAATGCTTGAACTCATATTAAAATCTCTGGCTTTTGATGGCAGACAAATCTGAGCACAGTTTGAGACATTAATGAGAGAAACTCAAGAGGAGATGCGTGTATCTGAGATTATAGGCTCATCTAACATCTGCTAATGAGTTTAAACTGTGTTTTGTGTGTGTGTGTGTGTGTGTGTGTGCATCTTTTATTCCTAGTTAAATATTAATTTTAAACTGGTGGTCTCACCAGTACGTGTTTTAGTACTAATTTCTTTAGTTTTAGTTTAATTTTTAGTTACATATATACTGTAGTTTCGTTACATTTTTAGTACTATTTAGTACTGTGTCAATTTCATGGCTGTTTTGAAGTGGTTTGTGAGCCCTAATCTTAGACAATGTGATACACAATGAAGTTTAGTGAAGTGAAGTGACATACTGCCAAGTATGGTGACCCATACTCGGAATTTAGTACTAGGTTTCTAAGTTTTATCTAAGTTTGTTTGATCTAAGTTTATTACTAGGTTTCTAAGTTTTATCTAAGTTTGTTTGATCTAAGTTTATTACTAGGTTTCTAAGTTTTATCTAAGTTTGTTTGATCTAAGTTTATTACTAGGTTTCTAAGTTTTATCTAAGTTTAGTACTAGGTTTCTAAGTTTTATCTAAGTTTAGTACTAGGTTTCTAAGTTTGATCTAAGTTAAGTTTCTAAGTTTGATCTAAGTTTAGTACTAAGTGTCTAAGTTTTTTCTGATTTTAGTTCTTTTATTTGTCTATTTTTACTTTTATTTATTAATTTGTTTTAGATTTTTATAGTTTTTTTGTTTATGAGCCCTAACCTAAGACACAATTTTAATCACTATGTGACCATAATGTTTTTTAATCTTAAATAAAAACATTCATTTGATTTGATATTTCATGATATGTTCAATGACATTTAGGAGTCTCATTTGCTTCAGCTGTTGTCATTTGTTCTGTATAGGTGGAGTATGATGTCATGATGGGGGGTCAAACTTGTTGAGCTTCCTGCATGACCTCTGACCCTTTAGCTGCGTGGTTTTCTTGCCATGTGATTGGCCAACGGTCGTATCTTGGCAGATCTGAGGTAAGTTCTTGTTTTTACACACTGTTTCTGATGAAATCTGATGATATATCTCATAATCACATGGTAGGGTGGCAGCTGATGTGAAGCGGGGGGTTTTAGGGCCGTTTGGCTAGTTGGTTAATCCCTGAAACACTGTGACCCTCTTTTGCAGACACGAGACATAGAAAACACGCACACAGTGAGCTGTTTTCTGATTATTTTGCTAGTGCTTATAAAGCTGATTGTTAATCTGATCAGGCGTTAGTCTGCATTAAACACACACACACACAAATGAACTTTGCATGTTATTTTATGGACACAGCAGGTGATATGGACATGATTTGGTCTGTTGTAAAATCACAATGGCCCTTGAAGGGTCATTCTCAGACACTGGTGCAATTTGGCTATTTCTATATATCTTTCAATATATATTCAGAGGTTTGAAAGAAATTAATAATTTAATTCAGTAAGAACACATTAAATAATGTTCCAAAAGATTTCTGTTTCAAATAAATGCTGTTCTTTTGAACTTTCTATTCATCTGTGAATCCTGAGAAATAAAATGCATCACAGTTTCCACAAAAATGTTCAACATTGATAATAATCAGAAATGTTTGTTGATCAGTAAATCAGTATATTAGAATGATTATGAAGATCATGTGACACTGAAGACTGGAGTAATGATGCTGAAAATACAGCTGCAGATCACAGAAATAAATTACAGTTTAATACATATTCACAAAGAAAACAGCTGATTTACATTGAAATAATATTTCTCTGTTTTTAGGGTAGAAAATCAGACCAAGTTCTCATGATGGTCTTAACTAGTAAATATCACCTAATCATATTATTTAGAGTAATTTTGTATCTTGTGTACAATACATATATTTTTTTACACAAGTTGAACTTAAACTTGACGAGGTCATTAAACGTTTAAATGTCATGAAATACTGATAAAACAAAACTGTGAGAGAAACTCACTTTGGTTTGACCATACCGTAAAAAACAACAACTTTCATGATGTCACTTCCTTATAATGAAAGAGGGGGAAACACCACAGCAGAAAGTGAGGAACAGAGACTAATACTTTAAGACTAAAATACAAGTCTTTCACTAATCATATTTTTTGTGTCCATTTTCTGTTCTCGGTGAAACACCACTTAGTTAATCAAAGCAACATTGCAAGAAAATATAGATTTTATAGAGAGAGAGAGAGAGAGATTAACAATAATGTACATAAGAGATTTTTAGGATTGTTTTATATATGAAGTCGTGGCCTAATGGTTAGAGAGTCGGACTCGTAAAGGTTCGAGTCTCGGGCCGGCTGCCCACTGCTCTGTGTGTGTGTGTGTTCACAGCTGTGTGTGTGTGTGTGTGTGTGTGCACTTTGGATGGGATAAATGCAGAGCACGAATTCCGAGTATGGGTCACGTCACCATACTTGGCTGTATGTCACGTCACTACTGTTTTTTTTTCACTACTATATCTCGCTGTGTTTTAGTGGTGAGCGTGTCTGCTGGGGGTTTGTGAATGTGTGTGTGTGTGTGTGTGTGTGTGTGAGGTATTTCCCCCTTCGCACCCGCGTTTCTGGATCAGAGAGTCGCACTCAAATGATTTGCAAAGCAAACCTGTTCAGCTGAATGCTCCTGGAGTTTCACAACATCATTCATGAAGCCCCAGCGTCCCGCGGGTGTGTGAACGACGGCCATTCAGAGTGTGTGTGTGTGTGTTTACTTCATCAGTCTCAGACGGGTGGAGGAAGGGTGTCACACACACTGTCTGCTAGATCTCAGATGTCTCTCCTAAAATCCCTCCGGAGAAATAAAACAGAGCCGAACGAGTCACTATCATTCAGTAAAAGTATACGACTAATGCGGAGCAGTTCAGATCATTTGATGAGATACGTTTCAGCTTATAGTAGGATCTAAGACTTTTGATTGCAGACAAATCTGAGCACAGTTTGAGACATTTTTTGTGTGTTTATATTTTATCCCTGGTGCAATAACTTTTTAAAAAACATAGTCTCACCGGGAAGTGTCTAAGTTTTAGTATAGGTTTATATGTTTTTCCCCCTAGGGTATGGTACTAATTCCTATGTTTTTCCTTTGTTTTGTTTTTAGTACTAAGTTCCTGAATTCTTCTAAATTTTAGTACTAAGTTTATGTTTTTTGTTTGCTATGTTTTGGTACAAAGTCCCTATGGGTTTTTGTTTTGTTTTGTTTTTTTAAGTTCTTATGTTCTGTTTCTAAAATTTCTAAGATTTAGTACCAAGTTTCTATGTTTTTTTCTAAGTTTTAGTACTAAGTTTCTGAATTTTGTAAATTTTCAAGATTTTAGTGCTAAGTTTATATGTTTTTTCTACGTTTTGGTACTAAGCTCCTTTGTTTTTTCTAAATTTTCCAAGTTTTAGTACTAAGTTTCTAAGCTTTTTCTTAGTTTTAGTACTAGGTTCCTGAATTCTTCTAAATTTGAGTACTAAGTTCATGTTTTTTGTTTACTATGTGTTAGTACAAAGTTCCTATGTTTTTTTTTTTCTATTCTTATGTTCTTTTTCTAAAATTTCTAAGATTTAGTACTAAGTTCCTGATTTTTCAACAAAAATAAATAAATAAAAAATGACATTTTAGTACTTTTTTTTGTAAATTATTATTTTTTTTTCTAAAATTTCAAAGTTTTAGTAGGCTACTAATTTCCTGATATTTCTAAATCATCTTAATTTCAGTACAAAGTTTATATGTTTTTTCCCCCATAAGTTTTGGTAATAGGTTCCTATGTTTTTTCAACTACTAATTTTTACTAATAGTTTTGCTACTAATTTTTTAGTACTATTTCATGTGTGTTATAGATGTTTTGACATTGTTTGTAAGCTCTAACCAAAGACAAATTTCTGTCACTGTGATAGACCACAACATTTTTAATCTGAACTGAATTCATTAAAGAAAAGTTGAATGTATGGAGATTTTTACTAAAAACCTTCCTCTCACTGTTGATTCGCCGTTGAGACTCCAGCAGGATCCTCTGAGGAAAGAATGGAGGAAACAAAACAAACCGTGCTGTGAAAAGTGAAGTGGCGTGAGCAGATTTAGTTTTGTGGGAGTCTGTAAAGTGATTTAGTCGTGTTGACGTGTTTGGCAGCTGTTGGCCGAAGTCTCACAGTGTCTCATTGTCCTAAAGTTCCCGGGAAACTAAATCAGCAGCTGTCGCTCGGCACACACACACACACACACCCTGCCCCCATATCCTCAAACAACCAAAACAACCCCATCACAATCCCTCAGCTGGGGCTCAACACAAGCCAGGACAGGTTAACCCTTCACAGAGCATTTATGTGAGATATATCACACCCTCAACAGTTTCTCCTAGTCAAGTCAAGTCAAGTCATCTTTGCATATATAGAAACCAATCCTGCTGCAATGAGATCAAGCGCAGAACAAATGACGAAGAAAAGGTCTTGAGAAAGACCCTAGTAATCTCTGATGTGTGTGACTGCTCAGATTTAACTTTAAATAGCAAAAGTACTAAATAATCAAAATGCACACATTTCTCATCAGATGATCTGAGCTACTCTCTCTAAGTTTTAATATTTCAGTTTCAACTTATTCTCAGTTAGTTGCCAATGCTACATTTCTGATTTTAGTTTTAGTCATTTATGTGCTTTTAGCATTTTTTTTAAATATATATTTATATTAGCTTCTTTTTTTTTATTTCCGTTTTAGTTTTAATAATCTTTAATACTTTAATATTTCAACTTATTTTAGCCAAGGCAATATTTATTTTTAGTTTTCAATTTATTATTGCATTTTATTTACTATTTATTTAAACAATTTAAATAGCTAAAACTGAAATAAAAAACAAACAATTTATATATTTTATATATAAAAGAATAAAAATGACAAAAGCGCATCATTGCAACGAACATTTTATGGAAAACGCAAAATATAAAAATAAAAGCTAATAAGTAATAACATACACTAAAATACTAGTAATAGTAATAATAAAACATCAGTGTTCTATATTAAATTTATAGCCGTATAGACGTTTATTGTTCGACAGCTACTGACTCGTGAAGTTGAAACGTCAACGAAACTCAACTGAGAACTCAACGAAGTCGCGAGAAAGCAACATCTGAGACTCTAAAGTGAAGTTTCGTGATTCGTTTGGCCCATGTACCTGATCACCGGTCGTGACAGGAAGAGATCAGCCCAGAATTCAGAGTATTTCCTGTTTCAGCCGCTTGTGTTTTCAAACACAAAAAGGCCTAAAAGAGCCGAACGACTAAACTCACACAGATTTAGAGGCACTTCGCTTAGCGCTTCACACAACCTACTACAGCGGCTTACACACACACACACACACACACACACACACACACACACACTAGTGTTGGTCCAGCACATATTGTTCCAGAGAACAGATCTGGCAGTAATGTAAGAGTTTATTTGTATTGTCAGTGTATCACCCAAACACACCCCACCCTCATCAGCTCAGATAAGAAAACTTGACACCAGCACACGGGTGTGTGTGAGATCTTAGTCTGGGTGTGTCCTTGGTTTAACTTCCTCTCCTGTACTCACACAAACACACACACACACAGATGTTTCCAGTCAGTATTGTGGAGGAAACCCCAAAAACCACTGCTTTTTTCTGCCCCCTCTCGTCACTGGCTGACATCACAGCAGCTCAGCCAATCAGAGACTGTTGTCGAGGAAGAACTGAGTACATGTATGTGTGTGTGTGTGTGTGTGTGTGAGAGAGAGAGAACTGCTGTAAAACACGGAATTACAATTCATAGTCTTTGATTCAACAAATTCTGGAAAGACATATTTAAAAAAAACAACCAGTAAAGAAGCTGTTAAACATATCTCGATATTTGTTCATATTTGTCACTTCAACTGAGGCAAAACATTTTAAAATGTAAAAAAATAATAAATAAGGTTAGTGTTTGGGTAGTCATTATTAACTTGATGATTGCGGTAGGTCCTCATTTATTTCTGTAAGTGTTATTCTTTGAGGTTCTGTTAGCGTAAACAAACACATAGTTTCGGTAGATCATTTAGAGAGTAAATCTGCTGACCTCTGCTGGACACAGTACAGTACTGCAGCCATGAACGAGAGAAATGCCCATAAAGGCGCTTAGGTGAGTAAATAAATGTATGTTTGTTTGTTTGTTTAAGAACCGCCATATTGAATAACGTCAGTGCTGTTCTCACTGATTTAGCGGGAGATTCAAATCAAAAACAGCGCGCGTCTTCTAACGGCTTTTACCTCAGTGAGCTTCAAGTCAAGTCAAGTCAAGTCACCTTTATTTATATAGCGCTTTTAACAATGTAAATTGTGTCAAAGCAACTGCACAATATCAAACATATCACAATATCAATATCAAACATATCACAATATCAATATCAAATATTGGCCTCTGGCCAACAAACCAGCAGTTCAATTTAACTGCAGCAAAGTCAGATTGTAAGGTCTCAACTAGTTCCAGTGGTCATTTGGTAATTCTGTATGTTGTCTGAGCGTTGGCATCCTCTGAGGGGTTGGCATTATCTTTTCTCAGGTGTTCGGTCATCTCAGATCATTTAGGGGTTGGATCCAGACTGAAGCTTCTGTCATTCCTAATTACCACGGGATGTTAATCCCGTGGCAGAAACAGAGACAAATAGAAACATAATTAGCGTAGCTGCTGTTCCATCCCAAGCTAAAGAATAATAATAATGTACATTTGATCAGATATACTACAGTACAAGATTATAAAATGCATTATGTGAATGCTTGGCTAAAGAGATGTGTCTTTAATCTAGATTTAAACATAGAGAGTGTGTCTGAACCCCGAACGTTATCAGGAAGGCTATTCCAGAGTTTGGGAGCCAAATGTGAAAAAGCTCTACCTCCTTTAGTGGACTTTGCTATCCTAGGTACTACCAAAAGTCCAGAGTTTTGCGACCTTAAGGAGCGGGTTGGATTGTAGCGTGGTAGAAGACGAGTTAAGTACGCAGGAGCTAAACCATTTAGGGCCTTATAGGCAAGTAATAATATTTTGTAAATGATACGGAACTGAATAGGTAGCCAGTGCAGAGACTGTAAAATTGGGGTAATATGATCATATTTTCTTGACCTTGTAAGAACTCTAGCCGCTGCATTTTGGACTATCTGTAGCTTGTTTATTGAAGATGCAGGACAACCAGCTAGCAGTGCATTACAATAGTCCAGTCTAGAGGTCATGAATGCATGAACTAGCTTTTCTGCATCAGAAACAGGTAGCATGTTTCGAAGCTTGGCAATGTTTCTAAGATGGAAGAATGCTGTTTTTGTAACATGGGAAATATGATTTTTAAAGGACAAGTTGCTGTCTAATATAACACCCAGATTTTTGACTTTAGAGGATGTGACAGTGCATCCGTCAAGTTGTAAATTGTAATCCAAGAGATTCTGTGTATTGTTTTTTGGTCCAATAAGTAATATCTCTGTCTTATCTGAATTTAATAGGAGGAAATTATTGGTCATCCAATCTTTTAAATTTTTTACACAATCTATTATCTTAGATAGTTTAGAAGTTTCACCTGGTTTTGTTGAGATATATAGTTGAGTATCATCAGCATAGCAATGAAAACTAATCCCGTATTTTCTAATAATATTACCAAGAGGCAACATGTATATTGAAAATAGAAGAGGACCTAGGACTGATCCTTGTGGTACTCCATACTTTACTGGTGATAATTGTGATGACTCTCCATTTAAATGAACAAAGTGGTAGCGATCGGACAGGTATGATTTAAACCATCTTAAAGCCTGCCCTTGAATACCAATATGGTTTTGTAGTCGATCTATGAGTATATCATGGTCTATAGTGTCAAACGCAGCACTAAAAATATAGCTTCAGAAATATTTTTATATTTTTATATGTTTTTTAGTTTTAGTTACTTTTTCTTATTTGTAAGTCGCTTTGGACAAAAGCGTCTGCTAAATGACAAAAGTAAGTAAGTAAGTAAGTAAATATTTAGGATTATTAAAGTTTTTCTAGATCTCTTCTAGCAACACACATGTATAATATTTCTCACATTAAGCCGCTGAAATTAAATATGAGGACGAAAATCAGTTTGGATGTGCTTTTTGTGACAGCTGCACAGCAGCGTTGTTTTTCACAAATACAATACAAAGCCAACATAAATAATCGTAAGAAGAAAATAAAGACATTTTAATAAGAATGTTCTGCAAAATACAATTAAACGACAAGCAAATGCCCCTGTTTGGATCGATCAGCGAAGACAGTCATTTTTCTCGTTCTGGTTTTCGTCGCGTCTCTCGTTTGAAGAGTAGACGATGTTTAATCATTTAAAAAACACATTTAACAAAGAGTTAATGGATAAAGCTTATTTATTAACAAATATACATTTTTATTTTTCATCTTACTGGCTCAAAGCAGGTAAAAAAGGCCCTTTAAGACTGCAGAAACTCATTCTCATACACGCTAATCGTTAAAGAAACTAAAGAAGAGGCGTCCGTCACTGATCTGAGGTCAGTCCGCTGTACTGAATCGCTGCTGTTGCCATGGTGATCGCCTCCTCTAACGTCTGCTGATCTTCTAACTGCATATATATACACAACACAAACAGTTCAACAACAACATCCTCACTATATACTGTACAAACTACAATAATATTATATAGCTTTTCTTGAATAAAATAAATTGCCATACTATAAGTTTTTTTTGTTTCAAAATGATTATATTAAAACAGTATACCAATATGGCGTACTATTTACGATAACATTTTAATTACATTTTCAAGTTTTTGATAATTTATGTTGACTACACAAACACAGCAAACAATATGAGGCCAAACCCGCGAATAGAAGATAAGTTTAAGGTAGTTATTTCAGCTAAAACGTTGTATTGTAATCAGAGTAATTAGCCGTGTTTCGTACCTGTACTGCGATCTGTGTGCCGTTTTCTGTTGCTAGCAGCGCCACCTGCTGGTATGGCGACGCGTTCACTTCAGTCATGATGCCGTTTGACGTTACTATGGCAACCTGCAGGAACGAACACAGTTAGTGATTTGAGCTCTGATGACCACACAACACCGTCCATCCCATAACACCCACCGGCTGCAGCTCTTTGCCATCCGTTACCATGGTGAGCTGCTGCCCGCCGCTGGTTCCATCCTGGGTCACCATGGTGACGGCCGTGCCGAGCACCTGCAGGTGTGAGCTGATGTTGTCATCGGTTTCCATGGTGACTTTGCCATCACATTCGCTCTGCTCGGCGTCTTGCGGCGACGCCTCGAAAACCTCTGCATCTGCACGTGAAATTGTTCGTAAGTGCCTTCGAATTCAGTGAAAGTGAAAGCAAGTTAAGAGAAAGACGTACCGGCGTCCTCCACGGTGTCGAAGTCTCCGTGCGCGGTGCGCTTGTGCATGGCCAGCGTGGACGTCTGTCTGTAGGTCTTCCCGCAGTGGCTGCAGGTGTACGGCTTACAGTGCGTGTGAACCACGTGATGCTTATAAAGACTGGAGTACTCCGTGAAACTCTTCCCACAGCCGGGAACCGTACACAGATACGGCTTCTCACCTGAGACAGCAAACAGAACGATGAAACAGACACTAAAGACCGATAACTAATGCTAACATCCATACCAACACATGATAACGCTGTTTATTATAAGCATGTTGCAGTTTTGTTGCTTGTCGCTTTAAACGCTTGAGCTCTTTAAAAGTCATACATCAGCTGGAAAAATCACAACTAAGAAAAATACGTTTAAATTGAAATACAAAAATTGCTAAATTTAAAACTGAATATAAATTGAATCTAGTAAACAGAAATATAAAAAACGAAGAAAAATGACAAGCACACAGCAAAATTACCAAAACCTAAAGTAAAAAACAAAACTGAATAAAATGTAAAAAAAAAAAGTAAATAGTTCTGAAAGTGATTCCAAGGACATCGTTCCTTCATATCGTTATAGTTGTGGTGTGAGGTTCACTATTCTCAAAGAATTAGAACGATTTTAAAACTTTATTATTATTGTTATAGTCATCATTTTTGGTGTGATCAGGCCTTAACACTTAAGTTGCGTTCGCATTAGTGAAATTTTACATGTAAAAAAGGTCCACTGCCAATAGTGTAGCAATGTATAAAGCCGCTTTCAAACCATCCAGCCTTCTGTTGGTCAACGTGGCAAATTTGCGCGATCAACTTGAACATGTGAGAAATCTACGAACTTTTTCGCCCTTGCGCAATATGGAACGCAGATTTTGTCAGCGAAATATCACAGAGCATGAATTAAATTATTAGAGCAGCGGTACATGTGAGCACTGTGTTACCGGTGTGTATCCTCATGTGGTTCTTGTAGTTGGTTGCGCTGGCGAAGGCTCTTCCGCAGGACGGCTCCGGACACAAGTATGGCCGCTCGCCCGTGTGCGTTCGCGTATGAACCTTACGAATGTTGGAGGTGGTGAAGGAGCGTCCGCAGCCCTCGTATGGACACTTAAACGGCTTCTCGCCTGCGAGAGAAAGACAGTTAGGTCGCTGAGTTTTTTATAGCACTTTTAACCATACAGATTGTGTCAAAGCAGCTTATAGTATTAAATAGGAAAATAGTGTGTTAATAATGCAATAGTAAACACTCAATCTTCAGTTAAAGGCAGTTCTTCACTGAATTCAGTGATGTGATCGTCCAGCCTAGTTCAGTTTAAATAGTATCGATGATATCGCTGGAAATGTCTGCGTTTAAACTCAGTTTGGTTATGCGTTCGTACCGGTGTGCGTGCGCACGTGCTTCTGCAGGTCTCCGGAGGTTTTGAAGGCTTTGTAGCACATGTCCTCGGGGCATTTGTAGGGTTTCTCGCCCGTGTGCGTGCGCAGGTGGCTCTTGAGCCCGTACCCGGTGGCGAAGGCTTTAGCGCAGGACGGTACTTCACATCGGTACGGACGGTCACCTGTGTGCGAGCGCTCATGCACCTGCAACACACACAGACAGTTGAAGTCAAAAGTTAGCATCCCCCTTTCAGAATCTGCAAAATGTGAATTATTTTACCAAAATAAGAGGGATCATACAAAATGCATGTTATTGTTTATTTAGTACTGACCTGAGCAAGATATTTCACATGAAAAATGTTTAAATATAGTCCACAAATTTTGACCTGAACTGTACACACAGCTGTGAGACTCTAGCGGCCTGCTCTGCCCCAGTGCATTGTGGGAAGCTCTGTACCTTCAGATGGTGTGCTGTGGTGTAATATCGGCCGCAGCCCGTGTGTCCACAGCGGAAACTCTTCTCTCCGGCCTGCTGGACTTTACCGGAGCTCCAGACCTTCCCCTCAAACATCAGCTGAGAAACAACACACGTTATATTGACACACACTGCATCTATCTGTTTACATAAATTAAATAAACTATCTATATAAACAAAGCAGTATTGTTATTGTTAACTAAAACTATAAAAATAAAAAAAAATCGGCAATTGAAAGTGCACAAATAAAATGAAAAAACAAACAAAAAATGAAAAACTTGAACATTAGTTAGTCAGAAGTTAGAAATGTTGCCTTGTAATCAATAAAATCTATAAATTATCTAAATAAAGCAAATTAGCAATCTATCTGGCTAAATAAACTAATACAAATCAATCAATTATCTATATAAATAAACAAAGTTAATAATTGTTTTAAATAATAAAATCAATAAATTATCCATTTATCTGTCTGTATCTAAACAAATATAATAAATAAATGATTGATCTAAATTAATAAATTTTTAAAAATGAATAAATGATCAATCTATTTAAATAAATAAACATAAATAAGTGAATCTATCACACCTGTATGCTGGTCTGCTCCGCTCCATTTGTGTTCTCCATGTTTTCATCGACCTCGACCTCTGACCCCGTCAGCTGAGCCACATCAAATCAAACAGCAGTTATGAACATATAAAAGCACTAGGCCTGGGTATCGTTTGACTCTTACAGATTCAGATTCTGCTTATCGATTCCAATAAGATAAAGAAAATCCAATATATAAAGGAATGAAGTCAAACATTTATTGTGTGTCTTTTTACAAATCATTCTGCTGCAGCTGAATAACACAAGAATCAGCAACAGAAGAGGACCTGAGGCCTGTGCTTTAATCACAAAAGTGTTCAAGTCAAGTAAACAATAGAATAAAATAATAACAGTCATACAATTTACATTTTTCTGGATTCCAGTTTTTTCCAGTTTAACTCCTTTTTAATGGTTAAATTGAAGTTTATTAATCAAAAAGCATATATGTTTCATGATTTTAATAAATAATTTAACATCAGTTTATTAAAAGAATAACACAAATTACATTTAGGGCTCTATGAACTGTTTTATTTTATTTTTTTACACCTTATTGTTGTTACCAAATTCTGTTTTAGCATGTCTAATTATTTGAATGCATAACATTTTTATTTATTTATTTATTTTTATATATTTCTACAATTTTCGGTTTATTTACATTTTTCTGGTTATCAAATGAAGGCATAAAAACATGAAAATTAATCAAATTAAAATCAAGTTTTATTAATTTCTCAACAGTAGTAGTAGCCTAGCCATATTTCTTACATTCTAATGAACGACAGTAATACATTTCTGCCACAATGTCTTCAAGTTAAACTGAACTTTTATTTTGCCGGGTTGCCGTGCATACATATGATGCTAGTTTTACTCAAAGGGTAAAGCACTCATGAAGTGACTCTCAGAGCAGTTCTGGAGATGTTCATGTATTTACGTCCTCATTTATTGACACGACAGATGGTGAAATCTCCGCGAGCGTCACACGCTTTAGTTTGTGTGTAGTAAAAATAAAACGTGTTTCTGCGGCATTCATTCACACAGAGACACGCAGAACATGAACGATTCATAGTTTTTCTGGCTTAATATTCACAGATACTAGTCTATATTGTGATTTGATTGAAGTGTAATGACGTACTTTTGATTACTTCATCCAAACTTTGGCAAATTCTATGGAATTCCGTGTTAAACTGTACATTCTGTTTTTATGACTGGATTCCACGATTCCGTCCACGTTTTCCGCCCTAACATCCTTTCCTGCCATGGAAACGCACAGAACAGTTCGAGAACAGACACGAGCTGAGAACGCGCAACTTCCTTCCGTTCCCGCACTTAAATCACTTTAAAATGCGAACGCAGGAATCATTAAACAGAATCGAAACATTGGAAATTTAGAACCGGTTTTTGAGACCCAACCCTAAAAATCAGGGCTAGCGTTGAGCATGTCACGTATGTGTGGTCAGACCTTGCTAGCGTAGCTCTCCAGCGTAGCGATGGCCTCGGCGTTTAGCTCCACAGCGCCGCCCGTCTGGTGGTGGATGTACGCCGTGCTGCCGTCCTCCAGCTGAACGGCCTCCACGGCGCCGGGGTCGAAGCCGTCTGTCACACACAGAGGTCAGAGGTCAAGCGCGCTCAGGGACTCGTGTATGTAAGAGTGTTAGCGTATGGGCACCTTTAGGTGTGTGGTGAATGAAGGCCGTGGTCCCGTCCTCCAACTGCACCGCCTGACCGTCCTCAAACGCCAGCGACTCTAAACACACACACACACTCGTCAATATCACTCTCTCTCTGAGTAACACCAAAGACACCTATAGTAGTAGAGTCCTATGAAATCCGTTTTATTATTTTTTGCAGATTCCATTTTAATTTTCTGGACTACTTTGTAATGGTTAAATTAGTACTTGTCAAAGATTAATCGTTTTATATGCTTATCTTTATAGTTATGGTCTTTGGTGTGAACAGGGCTTTAGAAACCGGAGGCTAGACCAGCCAATGCAAATGCACAGTCTTAAGCGCATTATAACTGCACATGCGCATTGGCTGTTATACGCTCTTTAAACACTGTTTCAACATAAGCAACAACATTCATGTGGCAGTCCATTTCAGATTTTTCATAGGGCAGTTTTTGAGATTTTTAGATAGGACTTGGTCTTGTATGAGCTGCCCGGAGGCGTTGCAAATATGGCCGCCGAGTGAACACACACCTTTCTGCTGGACGCTGACGTGCTGAATGAACGCCGTGGTCCCGTCCTCCAGCTGAACCGTGTTTCCCTCCATTAGACTCCCATCTGAACATCACAACACCATCAGATCTCTTACACCAGGGCTGTCACTAACATTTATTTGGGTAATCGGACGATTATTCTGGCGATTAATCGAGTAATCAGCCAATTATTCTGTCGATTAATCGAGTAATCAGCCAATTATTCTGGCGATTAATCGAGTAATCAGCCAATTATTCTGACGATTAATCGAGTAATCAGCCAATTATTCTGGCGATTAATCGAGTAATCAGCCAATTATTCTGACGATTAATCGAGTAATCAGCCAATTATTCTGACGATTAATCGAGTAATCAGCCAATTATTCTGTCGATTAATCGAGTAATCAGCCAATTATTCTGACGATTAATCGAGTAATCGGCCGATTACTCTGGCGATTAATCGAGTAATCAGCCAATTGTTCTGTCGATTAATCGAGTAATCAGCCAATTATTCTGTCGATTAATCGGCCAATTAGTCTGCCGATTAATCTAGTAATCAGCCAATTATTCTGACGATTAATCGATTAATCAGCCAATTATTGATAATATCGAGTAATCGAATAATTGTAATTTATTAAGTAATAAAAATAGACCTAAGCGAACAATAGCCTTTAAAATTACATTAAAAACTAGTGCTGTCAATCGATTAATCGCATCCAAAATAAAAGTTTTTCTTTACATATGTGTGTGTACTGTGTATATTTATTATGTATATACAAATACACACACATACTGCATATATTTTGAAAATATTTACATGTATATACATTTATATTATTATATATAAATATATTTAATATAGAAACATAACATTTTTCTGAAATATATACATGCATGTGTTTTTGTATTTATACGTAATAAATATACACAGTACAGACACATAAATAATGTAAACAGAAACTGTGATTAATCGATTGACAGCACTAGTTATAATACTGATAGTATTGTCTCACCACTGATGGTCTGCTGTATGTAAGCGGTGGATCCATCGCTCAGAGCCACGGCCTGAAGCCCCAAACCCTCCATCATCTCACTGCAGCTCTGAACACACACACATTACAGCCTAAACAACTCAACTACACACACCTACAGTCATCATCTGATACCTCACACCTCAAATACAGCTGGCTAATAACAATACAATTCCACTGATATTTCAAAATCTTTTAGAAGGATTCAGTTTTATTTCAAATATGTGAAGTGTTTAGATTTCACGCACCATCTTGGCAACATTTACCGTTATTCGGGGAATTATCGTCGGCAAAATACACACAATTGGGCACAATGTTGGTCATGAGAATTAACCGTCAGAAACGGTTGCGCTTGTGATAGTGATTGAGTGCATATTTCACCGCACTAACTAACTCACCTCCTGTGCATCTGTGCCATAGCTTCATTTATATTCTGCATTTTAGGCTCATTAGGTTCAAGATTCCTGGTATTGCAACACTGTTTTAATGCTAACGAAGCTGATTTCCCCCCAAATTAACACTTTACATTTACATTTATGCATTTAGCAGACGCTTTTATCCGAAGCGACTTACATTGTATTCAAGTTACAGTTTTTACATTTTATCAGCTCTTGCTTTCCCTGGGAATCGAACCCATGACCTTGGCGTTGCTAGCGCCATGCTCTACTATTTGAGCTACAGGAAATTAATTATTATTATAAAATGAATTATTATTAAAATTGCATTTTGTTGATCATGGCAGTATTTGTTATAATGGCTTTAATTTGTCCAGATTATAATAACAAAAATGTATTATTGTAATAGTCAATTATTATTCTATCCGTCTAAATAAAGCAATAAATATAATCAATAATTGCGACATTATTTTGAATGATAATGAATTAATTTTTCTTGCAAATTCTCATTATAACAATGCAACAAAACAAATTATTTACGTTTTGTGATCACGTTAGTATTTGTTGTATTGGCTTTAATTCATGTTGATTTTAATGAAACATATTTTGTTGTATTTATAAAAGTACATGGAATAGAAAATAATGAGAATTAGGAAAGCAGTTTATGCGTAAAGCGTTTAGATTGGCAGTAATTTCCGCAGGCGATGTGGAGTTTAAAGCGAGTGCTGGTCAGGTGAAATCGCCTGTTGATCAACACAAATATGATTATTTTAGGAGTTATTCTGTGTTTGCTGCGCGGATATTTTGCCGCGAATTGACCGAACTTTTTTGGCGTTGCTTAGCAACAGAAGTTGACTACAACCAAACAAATCCAGCAGACACTGGTGCTGTTGCTAAGCAACATTCTGTCCAGGTGACAGTCAAAATAAGTAAAAGGCAGCGTATCTGCGCTGCTGCAACACACACAGAAGTACCACAGTACACCATGTTTCTGCACGGTTACCATGGTAATACCGCGGTGTGTTTGAGGAGCCGGGAGCAGCATGTAAGTCTTCTGGAGCATGATTTAGTTGATAATACTGTAGCATGCTGCTACCCTCGGTGTTTACAGACACGCGCGCGCCGCAGGCCTCGTGTCACGCGCTCTTGCTTTCTCGCTCTCTCTCACGCGCACAAACACACACATAGACGGACAGAGCGCGGGAATAATGTGTATAATGTGTGTGTGTGTGTGAGTGTGTGCAGCGCTGCTGTGTGTCCGCCACTATCCCATCATTCTCTCCGGAGCAGCAGCAGCGCAGGCTGGGATACTCACCACCGCCAGCGGCCCGGCATGCACCGCGGCACTCGATCACGGTCCTCCGGCAGGCGGCGCTCTAACACTAAACACAATCAGGTTGTTTCCATACACTTTATTTATATATATATATATATATATATATATATTAAAACAAAACGTCTATATTGCCAGGAGACACAGAGATGTATTCGATTAAACCGGTAAAATGACCTAATAACGGTTAAAAGAAGTATACACAATGTTTAAGAGGCTTTTATTGCAGATAAAACTATTATAAATGAATAAACGAATAATAATAAGTTTGAGAAAGAGCTGTGTTGTAGCATCTCACAGTATAAATTATTTTGTTATGATGGGCGTTAGATTTACTGTTTTTGATTTCCCCCCTATTTCTGTTAATAAATACTATATATATATATATTATAAAACAAATAATAATGACATTATATAATTTCCGAAGTCACGTGTTTGAGCCACAGAGCGCCTCCTGCCGTCTACAGAGAGACTCACATCCGGTCCTCCACATTCACTTCCGCCGCGTTCCATCTCTTAATAACCCGGAACCGGAAGAATACAGCTCATGTGGAGGACATGTTATTCAGAAACATTCACTGATATACAGCAAAAGCTTACCTTTATTATATTCAAAAAGCTTCTTAGAATCTCAGCACTGTTGGCGAATACTGATATTACCTTTAGCATTATTATACCTTGTGTGTCTTATTTCTCAAGTACTGTACACAGATTAAAATGACTAATATATTTATAATTCTATATCTAATTGATATCTATGTGGTCATGTATGTTTAGTCTCAGCTGTATTCATCTGTTTCCACACTTTACTGTGTACATCACAATCATCATTCGACTACAGGAAACACACACATCGTTAAACCGGCGGTGATGTCATCGCTCGACAGGATGTGACATCATCGGCTGAAGGCCAACATTTAAAGTGCTCTGATTGGCTGATCGCGGATCACATTGCAACACAGATTCATGACAATAAAACACATTTCCGACACGTTACTGCGATGCAAACATATTTACCATCATTACCGTAATCAGAACAGATTCTCCTGATTCTCGTTACCATAATATTACTAAATATTCTCACTGTCATTCCCGTAACACACACACATCCTCATTACCGAAATATGATCATTCATTACCGTCACCAAAACCAGACCATAATATAAGAGAGATTCTGAACATCATAATAATGAAAAATACACACAACTCTCGTTACCGACTTTAAACAAAGATTTATCATAACATGGAAACATTTTCTCTCGTTTATTCCAGATAAAATTATTCTTGACTTCAGTATATCAGTTATATTTAATCTCATTACCGTTACCATAACACAAACATATTATTCCAGAAATAGTACTCTTATTTAAATTCAGTCACTACAACAATTATCATAAAATGTAAAAATAGTTGACTTTATATATTAACATTAATTGAATTGTAACCGTAATGAGAATAGTTTTTTTTGCATCCCAGTAATGAGGACGAAATGTGCTGAACGGCCATGAAAACAATGCCAAAATGTACTAAAATATCCTAAAATAGGTTTGATTTCCTTTCAACAAAATACAGTTTCTTTGAAGTTTGCGAGCGAACGTGTTTCCGAGCGTCTGGGGCGAGGATCAGAAAACATGACAGAAGTTCAGCAGAAACAGCGCCGTCTGAAGGAGGAGAACCCAAGAGCTGAGGTCACTTCCTGCGGCGTCCAGCCTGGATCAGTCCGAGGCACAGAGTCTCAGAGCACAGGGCCGTCACACAGCACTCTCTGAGCTCCAGACGGGAGGAGCTGCATCAGCCAGTAGCGCGGGTCGGCCAGCACTGCGCACAGAAGAAGAAGAAGCAGCACAGTAATGAAGAGGCGCTCCGGCCGGCGTCTGCAGCTCACGGCTCTGAGAGATGAGTCTTACCCATGTCTCCCGGCTCCAGCCACAGACTGAAGGAGCGGCAGTGGTTTTGGCATCGCTGGACGGGAAGAACACGCACCGACGGAGAGCCCTCGGCCACCACCAGCCAGCCCAACACCTGCACACGCTACAACAACAACACAGAGATGTGCGTCATATTCAGTCAAACCTACACTCATTCAGCACGTCTCACAGTAACACAGTTTAGAAACTCATTGATCTTCATAATGTCAGGTAACTTTGATAGAAAGGTATGTAATGAATTGTGTTGAATAGCTGTCAGCTGTTACATTTAAGAACATAATTAGATAAAACCAATTTAGCTCAACCAATCACCAAGCAATGCTTCATTCTGTTCAGTCTGTGGTGTGAAAAGATCACATTAGCAATTAAAGAATACCAAATACCAAATTTTACTGGAAGACCACTGTATGAAGAATTTTTGGGTGTAATGTGTCACAGTTTACTTTATTTTGTTATCCTCACTTACATTTATGAACTATAGTGTCCTGCACCCACTAGTAAAAAAATATTTAAAAAATTATGTCTGCTGTCTGAATCATTTTTGGTTTGACTGTGTGTGTGTGTGTGTGTGTGTGTGTGTGTATATATATATATATATATACACACACAATTATCTATACACATACATATATAGAATACAGCAGGTAACATAAGTATTGAACATGTCACCATTTTTCTCACTTCTCACTTCATTTCTGAACTTATTTGTTTTCTTTGTATGGATTACTTGGGTTTTTACCAATGTCTGGTGAAAATTTCATGTCAACAGCACCTTTAGAAATATATTTACTGAGAAAAATGTTGAGGTGTTCAATAGTTATTTTACCGGCTGTATGTGAAGCAGTGTTCTGACCGTGTGTGGAGTGCTGGGTCTGTTGCTCAGGTGGCAGCGCTGCAGAGTTGTTCCTGTGTTCTCCAGCAGAGGGCAGAGCTCAGTGTCTGGAAACAACCACTGGAGAAGCGTCTCTCTGGGACTGGACGAGAAACTCCTGACACACACACACACACACACACACACACACACACGAGCTTCAGACACACAGATACAGATGCTGACGATCATCTAATAATCAGAGCGCTGCTGGTTACCAGAGCAGGGTGAAGTTGGCCGGTGTTGCTGTGAGCGTCTGCAGCTGTGAGAACTGCTCCAGATGAGACACACGGCGAGACAGAGACTCTCCGCCCTGAAACACACACACATTAACCTCCATCACCACACACTGTGACTGTGTGTGTGTGTGTGTATTCTATACTGGATTCTTGTACCTTGAGCAGCAGTGGTTGTGTGTGTCTGATGATCTCCGCAGACGCTCTCAGCTCCAGCACTTCAGTCACGTCTGCGCAGGCCGAGCAGTTCACCTGCGGCATCTGAGACACACCGGACGCCCACCACTCGTGAAACCCTGCACACACACACACACACGTTAAGATGGACGCGATTACACATTACAAGTAACATAATCAGATTACTTTTTAAAGTGTCTAGTAAAGTAACGCATTACTTGTAAATTCAGAAGGAAATATCTGAGTTATTTTTCAAATGCATAACTCCAGTTCCTGTGTTTGTGATGTATTGAGTGACAGCTCTGGTGTTGAGAGAAATCAGGAGTAAGTGCAGAGCGTTGTGTGTGAACATGATCTTACTGTAGTTCTAGACTAAATATCAACATGATCTTACTGTAGTTCTAGACTAAATATCAACATGATCTTACTGTAGTTCTAGTCTAAATATCTACATGATCTTACTGTAGTTCTAGACTAAATATCATCATGATCTTACTGTAGATCTAGACTAAATATCAACATGATCTTACTGTAGTTCTAGACTAAATATCAACATGATCTTACTGTAGTTCTAGACTAAATATCATCATGATCTTACTGTAGTTCTAGACTAAATATCAACACGATCTTACTGTAGTTCTAGACTAAATATCAACATGATCTTACTGTAGTTCTAGACTAAATATCTACATGATCTTACTGTAGTTCTAGACTAAATATCTACATGATCTTACTGTAGTTCTAGACTAAATATCAACATGATCTTACTGTAGTTCTAGACTAAATATCTACATGATCTTACTGTAGTTCTAGACTAAATATCATCATGATCTTACTGTAGATCTAGACTAAATATCAACATGATCTTACTGTAGTTCTAGACTAAATATCAACATGATCTTACTGTAGTTCTAGACTAAATATCATCATGATCTTACTGTAGTTCTAGACTAAATATCAACACGATCTTACTGTAGTTCTAGACTAAATATCAACATGATCTTACTGTAGTTCTAGACTAAATATCTACATGATCTTACTGTAGTTCTAGACTAAATATCTACATGATCTTACTGTAGTTCTAGACTAAATATCATCATGATCTTACTGTAGTTCTAGACTAAATATCAACATGATCTTACTGTAGTTCTAGACTAAATATCAACATGATCTTACTGTAGTTCTAGACTAAATATCAACACGATCTTACTGTAGTTCTAGACTAAATATCAACACGATCTTACTGTAGTTCTAGACTAAATATCAACATGATCTTACTGTAGTTCTAGACTAAATATCAACACGATCTTACTGTAGTTCTAGACTAAATATCAACACGATCTTACTGTAGTTCTAGACTAAATATCAACACGATCTTACTGTAGTTCTAGACTAAATATCAACATGATCTTACTGTAGTTCTAGACTAAATATCATCATGATCTTACTGTAGATCTAGACTAAATATCATCATGATCTTACTGTAGATCTAGACTAAATATCAACATGATCTTACTGTAGTTCTAGACTAAATATCAACATGATCTTACTGTAGTTCTAGACTAAATATCATCATGATCTTACTGTAGTTCTAGACTAAATATCAACACGATCTTACTGTAGATCTAGACTAAATATCAACATGATCTTACTGTAGTTCTAGACTAAATATCTACATGATCTTACTGTAGTTCTAGACTAAATATCAACACGATCTTACTGTAGTTCTAGACTAAATATCAACACGATCTTACTGTAGATCTAGACTAAATATCAACATGATCTTACTGTAGTTCTAGACTAAATATCATCATGATCTTACTGTAGTTCTAGACTAAATATCATCATGATCTTACTGTAGTTCTAGACTAAATATCAACATGATCTTACTGTAGTTCTAGACTAAATATCAACACGATCTTACTGTAGATCTAGACTAAATATCTACACGATCTTACTGTAGTTCTAGACTAAATATCATCATGATCTTACTGTAGTTCTAGACTAAATATCTACATGATCTTACTGTAGTTCTAGACTAAATATCAACATGATCTTACTGTAGTTCTAGACTAAATATCTACACGATCTTACTGTAGATCTAGACTAAATATCAACATGATCTTACTGTAGTTCTAGACTAAATATCTACATGATCTTACTGTAGTTCTAGACTAAATATCTACATGATCTTACTGTAGTTCTAGACTAAATATCAACACGATCTTACTGTAGATCTAGACTAAATATCATCATGATCTTACTGTAGTTCTAGACTAAATATCATCATGATCTTACTGTAGTTCTAGACTAAATATCATCATGATCTTACTGTAGTTCTAGACTAAATATCAACACGATCTTACTGTAGATCTAGACTAAATATCTACACGATCTTACTGTAGATCTAGACTAAATATCTACACGATCTTACTGTAGTTCTAGACTAAATATCAACATGATCTTACTGTAGTTCTAGACTAAATATCTACATGATCTTACTGTAGTTCTAGACTAAATATCTACATGATCTTACTGTAGTTCTAGACTAAATATCTACATGATCTTACTGTAGTTCTAGACTAAATATCAATATGATCTTACTGTAGTTCTAGACTAAATATCAACATGATCTTACTGTAGTTCTAGACTAAATATCAATATGATCTTACTGTAGTTCTAGACTAAATATCTACATGATCTTACTGTAGTTCTAGACTAAATATCTACATGATCTTACTGTAGTTCTAGACTAAATATCAACATGAACTTACTGTAGTTCTAGACTAAATATCTACATGATCTTACTGTAGTTCTAGTCTAAATATCTACATGATCTTACTGTAGTTCTAGACTAAATATCTACATGATCTTACTGTAGTTCTAGACTAAATATCAACATGATCTTACTGTAGTTCTAGACTAAATAGCTTCGATGATCCAGTTCAATCATACTAATAATCAGAAATAACACGTGTTTGATTTTAGTTATTGCTGAATAGTGTTGATCTTTCTTCTCCTGCGTCATATTCTTCATGTGATTAGTTTGAGCGGCGCCCTCTACTGTACAGACCTGAATCTACATTTCCTTCAGTCTGAGCCGGATTCACTTCACTTTTGCTGTGAAAGGGCTTTACATTTGTACAAGAACAACTTTTTATATTAAAAACAAATCAAGCCCTGCCCAGATTTACAAAGTAACTCAAAAGTAACGTAACACATTACTTTCCATAAAAAGTAACTAAGTAACGTAATTAGTTACTTTTTTAGGGAGTAACGCAATATTGTATTCTATACTGGATTCTTGTGTAATAGGACCCTCTTGAAAACAAGATGATGCATCTCAAGGGGTTTATCCCAAACAATAAAATTTGTTGCAATTACTTTTAAAAGTAACTTCCCCCAACACTGCGTGTCTGACGGTGTGTGTTGGTGTGTGTTGTGTCTCACCGTGCAGGTTGTATTTGTTGGTGATGGGCAGCTCCAGCAGCCGTGCGTGACTGAGAGGAGATGAGCTGTTGAGTCCGGCTGTGCTCGAGGAGTCCAGCAGATGAGCGCTATGAGGATACGTGAACACCAGCACCGCCATCAGCAGAACCCCCAGCGCCAGCAGCAGCTGCACACACACACACACACACACACACACACACACACACACACACAATCTGTGACAGGCGCTACACATGCCAATACTGATATATATATTAGGGCTGTGCGATTTGGGGAAAATATCTAATTGCAATTTTTTTGACAAAAATGTAAATATAAAAGATGTATACACATGCGATGGATGTGATAATGTATGTACGTGTATATATATATATATATATATATATTAGTGCTGTCAAAGGATTGATCGCAATTAATCACATTCAAAATAAGTTTTTCTTTGCATAATATATGTGTTCTGTGTATATTTATGAAGTATATATAAATACACACACATACAGCATATATTGAAAATATTTACATGTATATATTTATATAATTTATATTATAAAAATGTTTAATATATAAACAAC